>NW_025765515.1:0-152137 GCF_003918875.1 Haliotis rubra | reverse complement strand
TGTCTTAGCTAAGATAGTTGTAAGTGCCATACATTAACATTAACTTACGACTAACTTAGCGCTAAAGAGCTTCGAAAATCTAGGCCCTGCGGGTAATACAATCTGTACAGTATTCGTGTTGCTGTGAGTGAGTGAGTGAGTTAATATTTAACGTCACATCGGCAATATCTCAACCATATCGTGACAAGAACAATGTAATTTATATCAATATAAAAACAACAATAACTTGAGAAAATAAAAACCTGTCATAGTAGGGCAGTAAAACTACTAGAATATCACAGCTCTTAATTTAAAACTACGCTATCATAAAAATAAGGTCCTTAATTTCTATTGAAAACTCTAATTTGTGCGTCGCGTTGCAATATTGCCTTACCGAGTCACCTTGAAGTACATGACCCCATGGGTAACACATTCCGTTCTGTTTGGATGTTCTCAGTATTCATGTTGCTGTGTGTACAAGCTTTTCGTTCTGGGCCGTTAAGTTTGTTTAGAATTGAAAATGGTTGTTTATACCGTTTACATCATAAATATTTTGAGAGTTGATAGACACTCCTACAGCAAAGGTGTGACAAAGCGTCCTGATCTTGAAGTGAAGTCTTCAATAACTCGTTCTGCTTTCATAACTGAATTATACTCCCAAAAAGAAACGCATATAGGAATTCCAACTGTATTTTTATGTTTATTTTGAAACATCTTGTAGGCTTTATGAGTCAATGAAATATAGCGAAATTGCACACTGGGAATGCAGACTTATCCGTCTTTGGCACCAACTCGAGGAAAGTCAGTTTGAGTGTCACATGGAGACGTGTGGTGGCGCTGAAGTCAATACCTCGTGTGACCACCTTGGGCATCCAGAACTGCACGGCATCGCCACGGCATCGAACGAATAAGTCTCAGAATCTCGTGTTGCCCAATCACAGCCCACTGTGCCTGTAGTGCCTGTGCGAGTTGCTGAAGTGTCTGGGGCTGAGGGTTACGGCGTCGCACCCGTCTGTCCAGGGCATCCCACAGATGTTCGATCGGGTTTAAGTCCGGTGATCTTGAGGGCCAGGGGAACACATGTTGTGGTTCTGGAGGAAGTCTCTAGTGTGACGTGCTGTGTGGGGCCTGGCATTGTCCTGTTGAAACAACTCCCTCTGGCAATCAATGATTAGAAGGAGGTGTGGGCGTAGGATTTCGTCACAGTACCGTTGAGCTGTCAGGTTGCCCTGGATCATCACCAAATCACTTCTCCTACGGCCGGTGCTCGTTCCCCACCCATAACACTGCCCCGGCCGAATCTGTCCACCTGGGGAACGCAAGCGTCGGCGAATCGTTCACGACGACGTCTGTACACCCGCATTCTTCCATCGCGTCGTTCTAATAGAAATCGTGATTCATCACTGAACCAGATTCTACGCCAATTCGGTAGGTTCCAGGCCTGAACGTTGGTGCACCATTGAACTCGATGTCGACGATGTTGTTGTCGAAGCACAAGGCCAAAATAAGGTCTTCTGGCACGTAAACCAGCCTCTCTCAACCTGTTCCTGACGGTCTGTGCAGAAAGCCTCCTCAATCCGGGTATTTGTCGAGCGGTACTGGTCGCCGTAGCTGTTCGATGACGCAGGTGATGTACCCGGATGCAGCGATCCTGCGCCGGAGTGGTCGCTCGAGGTCGCCCACTACGAGGGGCATCTGCTACCGCATTCTGCCGGCGATATCTCTCTCAGAGCCGTGAAATGGTGCTTTGGTGAACATTCATGCGTCGGGCAACTGCACGTTGAGACTGGACAGCTTCAAGCAAACCAATGGCGATATGACGTTTGGCTTCACTTAGACGTGACATTTTGCGTTCGTCAACAATATTCCAAATACAGTGAATTATCGACAGACTGCGATCAACCTTTTACACCCATCATTGAGACTATCTGATCCCCAACTTTCACGTGCATTGCATGTGAATTGTGTATTCTGTGACACTACACGCCGACATTGAAAGTCATGTTGTTAAATACGGGTATTTTACGGATGGTGCTTTTTGTTGTCATGTTTCAAAACATAAACACCATAGGACTCATAAACAGAGCAAAACCTTTTGTAAAATAATCACGTTTTAATTCACTGCTACATGAAATTGCTATTTTCATGATGCGTTTCTTTTTTGGGAGAGTATAGTATGGCATGCAAATAATTGAATCCTTGAATCCAATTATCGTTTCGTGACCAATTTTAAACATGAGATTTGCATTTATTATTTTACAGAACCAGTTAAAATGTATTTTCCGTTCTCTCACTTTTATGCAGCATACAGCCTGATGTTATGCCTCTAATTTGAAAAACCGTTTATGTTGTTTGGGGAGTAATTAATAAGTGAAGGTAATGTTCAATAATTACAAACTGATAAGTTACATGATTTATTCCGTTAACGAGCTGCGCTGTGTGTTATCGAACTGTGTTTGCCTTCATATAAGATGTACACGTTCTTTGAACTGAAGCAAGAGTAATGGGTCAGGGTGACATAAATACTGCTTAGTGCTGCACTGGGATTACCATACATACATACATACAACACACAGAGTGTATAGGCACCATCAAGTAGTGTTTTATTCTCAAGCGACTGCTTGATTAGAATAATGTCCGTAGAAGATATAGCTTGAACACGATTAGTGCACATTATTTAGAAGTGAAAACGGATGAATCGCTATCAACAGTCAACTCTTTCACTGTGACTACCACTTGGCAGGCATAAAAATGATGAATATTGTCTCAACCAAGGGACATGTTCTATCATTTTCCACATAATCATTAATGCCATAAAATCCTGGAAATAATATCTTCTCTAATGCCAACTTACTGCCTGAATTTGTCCGTCTGTATAATCAGTCGGTCATTGGGTGAAGGCGGCTTTCATCATTCAAGATAGAATTGTTTCTTAAATTGTGGTTTATCTAAATCTTTGTTATGCTGCGTGGGTGCAAAGAAGGACTCCACACTGACGGTGAGTGGGTGCATGGAATGAAACAAGAGCCAGTCTTATAACAGGTTTGTCCTTGAGTACATATCACTCTGAACCGTCAAGGTGCAATTTGTTGGAAGCTTCTTGTTATGGACTTTAGAAGTTCGTGATACGTGCAGGCTTGGTTTGTGCAATGTGGCTCGTCACATTAAGTTGTACTTCCGGTGATCGGATAAAGGAATGTGCGATATATACTACAAACAAGAAGTATTGGAACACCCTAAAATTTGAGTGAGTGAGTTTAGTTTTACGCCGCACTCAATATTCCAACCATATGGCGGCGGTCTGTAAATAATCGACTCTGGACCAGAGAATCCAGAGATCAACAGCATGAGCATCGATCTACGCAATTGGGAACCGATGACATGTGTCAACCAAATCAGCGCTCCTGACCACCCGATCCCGTCCATCGCCTCTTACGGCAATCATGGGTTACTGAAGATCAATTCTTCCAAATTTGATAGTCATATATAAACTTAAAAGTGGTAAGGTCATTTATACTCTAAGTTAAATGCAACTTTTTGTGTGCCTAATGGGCTCTTTAAACGACAAGTTGGAACATGAAGTGAAGCAACTGATTTAATATTCGTTGAGTTTAAGTGAAATGAAACATTGTCAAAAACAGCGAAAAACAAGGGTGTTGAAACACACCAGCACCATGTTTGATTCAAACGCCCAAACACAACAGGCTAGTGCATGTGGAAGACAGACTTTCCATGACAGCTTGTGGCAACGTTTGAATCAAACATGGTGCTGGTGTGTGAAATGTCCACATGCTCAAATTAGAATACAGGTCGTACATGCCCTCCCTCAAATTGAACAGTACACTTTTCTGCTAACCATTGCAAATAACTCGTGCACATGGCTCCTCCATCATCTACAAAATAAAACCAAATGTAACAAATGAGCTTGTGAGGTTACAACACATTGTTACAGACAAATAAAGCCACTGTACTGAAGTACAAACCAAAACGTCTTTATTGTCACTATGCGTATATTATAGCATGCGATTAAAAATCCTTAAGTTGTTAACCTGAGATAAGAATAAGTTCTTTAAATGACGAAACTTTCCCGTCCATAAATCAAGAGAGGCTGCTGAATCAAAAGCAAACACAATAGTCCCAATCAGTGGACGCTCATTCTCTCGTCAGTTAACGATTCCTGCTTTATTATCACGTTGCACATATTATATCACTCAATGTACAACATGTTCTTTAAAATATAAACAGAGGCTGCAGAATCAAAAGCAAACAAGGACTGTAAGGTGAAACAGTTGGGCGTGTATTCCAGCTCATGTACAATTGTTCCCATCGATGTACGCTAATTCTCTTGACAATACTCTCCCATCAACGAATCCTTCGCCATTGTTACATACAACAGTTCGGCTTGTCTTTAGTTACATTAATTAGTTCTTTCCGAAGACTCCCCATGCTACTATTTACTGTCTACTCGCCGATAAAAGGCATGTGCATCAATACGGGAAGTGGAAGGTGTCAGCAAGAAGTACGACCAGCGTTTTCGGTAATGACTAGGCGATCAATCTCGCTAGGTTTATTGACATTTAACACACAACGAAGTGGCATGATCGTTAATAAATCTCTCCAGGTTCCTCACTCCAAACATGCTACTGTATAGTTTGGAAAGTAATTTTGAATCTCCTGTTCATGCCTCTGAATTGCAGGACATAGTTCCTCGGAGTTAACATTCAGATGAAACGTAGATATTTAATTCCTGTCCCATGACATTGTTATCCAGCAGTGCTGCATGTATAGACATCCTAATATCTCATTCACATGTGTAGACACGGCCGTATATATCTATGCATCATGCCAACAAGAGAAGCGATTGAAGAACATGTACCGAAAATTTTAAATGCAGTAACATCACTTGAATAAGAATATGCCATTTACATGCAGAAATGGAATTGATGTTATGTTATGCCAATAATTTGAAAAACCGTTTATGTTGTTTGGGGAGTAATTAATAAGTGAAGGTAATGTTCAATAATTACGAACTGCTAAGTTACATGATTTATTCCCGTTAACGAGCTGCGCTGTGTGTTATCGAACTGTGTTTGCCTTCATATAAGATGTACACGTTCTTTGAACTGAAGCAAGAGTAATGGGTCAGGGTGACATACATATTGCTTAGTGCTGCACTGGGATTACCATACATAAATACAACACACAGGGTGTATAGGCACCATCAAAGTAGTGTTTTATTCTCAAGGGACTTGATTAGAATAATGTCCGTATAAGAAACACGATTATTGCACATTATTTAGAAGTGAAAACGGATGAATCGCTATCAACAGTCAACTCTTTCACTGTGACTACAACTTGTCAGGCATAACAATGATGAATATTGTCTCAACCAAGGGACATTTTCTATCATTTTGCACATAATCATTAATGCCATAAAATACTGGAAATAATATCTTCGCTAATGCATATTTACTGACTGAATTTGTCCGTATGTATAATCAGTCGGTCATTGGGTGAAGGCGGCTTTTATCATTCAAGATAGAATTGTTTCTTAAATTGTGGTTTATCTAAATCTTTGGTATGCTGCGTGGGTGCAAGGGAGGACTCCACACTGACGGTGAGTGGGTGCATGAAATGAACCAAGAGCCAGTCTTATAAAAGGTTTGTCCTTGAGTGCATATCACTCTGAACCGTCAAGGTGCAGTTTGTTGGAAGCTTCTTGTTATGGACTTTAGAAGCTCGTGACACCCTAAAATTTGAGTGAGTGAGTTTAGTTTTACGCCACACCCAATATTCCAACCATATGGCGGCGGTCTGTAAATAATCGACTCTGGACCAGACAATACAGTGATCACCATCATGATAATCGATCTACGAAATTTGGAACCGATGACATGTGTCAACCAAATCCGCGCTCCTGACCACCCGATCCCGTCAGTCGCCTCTTACGACAATCATGGGTTACTGAAGATCAATTCTAACTCGGATCTTCATGGGTACTAAAATATGATAGTCATATATAAACTTAAACGTAGTGAGGTCATTTATACTCTAAGTTAAATGCTACTTTCTGTGCGCCTAATGGGCACTTTAAACAACATTTTGGAAAATGAAGTGAAGCAACTGATTTAATATTCGTTGAGTTTGAGTGAAATGAAACATTGTCAAAAACAGCGAAAAACAAGGGTGTTGAAACACACCAGCACCATGTTTGATTCAAACGACCAAACACAGCAGGTTAGTGCACGTGGAAGACAGTCTTTCCATGCAGCTTGTAGCAACGTTTGAATCAAACATGGTGCTGGTGTGTGAAATTTCCACATGCTCAAATTAGAATACAGGTCGTACATGCCCTCCCCCAAATTGAACAGTACACTTTTCTGCTAACCATTGCAAATAACTCGTGCACATGGCTCCTCCATCATCTACAAAATAAAACCAAATGTAACAAATGAGCTTGTGAGGTTACAACACATTGTTACAGACAAATAAAGCCATTGTACGGAAGTACAAACCAAAACGTCTTTATTGTCACTATGCGCATATTATAGCATGCGATTAAAAAATCCTTAATCGTTAACCTGAGATTAGAATATGTTCTTTAAATGACGAAACTTTCCCGTCCATAAATCAAGAGAGGCTGCTGAATCAAAAGCAAACACAATAGTCCCAATCAATGGACGCTCATTCTCTCGTTAATTAACGAATCCTCCTTTATTATCACGTTGCACATATTATATCACTCAATGTACAACATGTTCTTTAAATAAAAAAAACTTCCCTTTCCATATACAGAGGCTGCAGAATCAAAAGCAAACATGGATTGTCAGGTGAAACAGTTGGGCGTGTATTCCAGCTCATGTACAATTGTTCCCATCGATGTACGCTAATTCTCTTGACAATACTCTCCCATCAACGAATGCATCGCCATTGTTACATACAACAGTTCGGCTTGTCTTTAGTTACATTAATTACTTCTTTTCGAAGACTCCCCATGCTAATATTTACTGTCTACTCACTGGTAAAAGGCATGTGCATCAATACGGGAAGTGGAAGGTGTCAGCAAGAAGTACGACCAGCGTGTTCGGTAATGACTAGACGATAAATCCCTCTAGGTTTATTGACACTTAACACACAGCGAAGAGGCATGATCGTTAATAACTCTCTCCAAGCTCTTCACTCCAAACATGCTACTGTATAGTTTGGAAAGTAATTATGAATCTCCTATTCATGCCTCTGAATTGGAGAACAAAGTTCCTCGGAGTTAACATTCAGAGGAAACGTAGATTTTATCTGTGAAGTAGACAGTAAATATTAGCATGGGGAGTCTTCGAAAAGAACTAATTAATGTAACTAAAGACAAGCCGAACTGGTGTATGTAACAATGGCGATGCATTCGTTGATAGGAGAGTATTGTCAAGAGAATTAGCGTACATCGATAGGAACAATTGTACATGAGCTGGAATACACGCCCAACTGTTTCACCTGACAGTCCTTGTTTGCTTTTGATTCTGCAGCCTCTGTTGATATATGGAAAGGGAAGTTGTCTTATTTAAAGAACGTGTTGTAAATTGCTTGCTTTAATTTGCGCAACGTGATAAAAAAGCCAGTTTGGTTTGTACATCCGTACAATGTCTTGATTTGTGCGTAACATTGTGTTGTAGCTTCACAACATTATTTGCTAACATTTCGTTTTTATTTTGTGGATGATGGATGTGTTATTTGCAGGGTTATCAGAAAATGTACTGTTCATACCTTGAACGTGGGCGTGGACTACCGGTGCCGCACGTCTAACGTGGTAATGCGTTCAATACCTTGAGGAACCAGTGTGCTATCCCACACATGGCCACGTGTTTTTCATTGGACGCTTGTATTTGGTCTGTCCATAGACTTTGAGAGCTGAAATTTGTGTTTTCTAATTTGAGCATGTAGACATTTCTTTAAGGTCCTTAATTTCTATTTAAAACTCAAATTTGTGCGTCGAGTTGCAATATTGCCTTAGACGATGTCTTTAATCATATTTTAGTGCTTTAATGCACATTTGTATTCTCACCACCATCCGAGCTTTTTTACAATAAGTAATATTTTTCTGTTTTCATGTTTGCATTTGTGGGGGAGCAGTTATGTTTTAGCTTATTACTCATTTTTCGGTTTATGATTTCTGTTACATTCCCATTACAGTGCAAAACCGTATACATTGAACTTTGTTCGTATATGTCGTGTATTGTAGTTTTATGTATGAAGTTATAAGTTCATTAACAAACATTTCCCAGTTGAAAATAAAATATTATATTTTACATGTTATCTTACCAGGTCGCGATCAACATTACCTTTTGTTTTCTTTTTATTTCACAAAATCTCTAGGATATGAACAAATCATACAAAGATCATAACCGCGTCGGGGAAACGTTCGTAACTAACTGGAAGAACTTTGTTTCTGATAATCCACAAAAAGCCCATGAATATCGGAGCTTGGCAGTTACGTCGCGATCGAGGAAACCTTGGTTTTGAAAAGTTCTGTACATGTGAAATAAACAATATCTACCAGATTTCCATCTTTGAGGTGATATGTGGACAGCCTGTGACGAAGGACTCCCTATCTCCTCATGTACACATCGTCTACATGACACTGCCGTATTGGTGGAAAACAATATACAAGTTTCTGTTATTAACGCTACAATTGTCGTTACATGTCGACAGGAACTAGGTGGTGCACTTGCTGGTTATATATTGATTCTAGTTCTGTTTTATGTGAGTGTAACGTGATATTTAAATGCATTTTGGATTCATATGGTAATAGGGGTGTGAGTTGATTTTAATCCAAATAAATCGATTAAATGGTTTTGCAATACAAATCCGCAGCTACCATATCCAGGTCCTGGGGGTCATCTGACAATATACTGCACACACCGCTCCCTTCAACCCTTGCTCCCCTCCCCTCCCTGTCAACAACCAAACATCACAATCATTCAAGCTCCTTCAAACTGCGCCACATTTTGAGTTGATTTAATTAACAATGTCCCGTCTTGCTGCGAGTGCGTGTACAGTCTGGTGATCTCGTCGTATATCTGACCGGGATAGTTATGGACCGTTGCTTATGCAAACCAAACATTGTTTGCCTGACCCTGATAATCTACTCTCTCGTGACAAAGGTACTACTGCCAGATTCATGTCGGCTGTCCCCTTTTGCATTTGAAATGATAGGAGAGCTTGAAACGAAATCAAATTAATGGAAATGAATGACACGACCTGAAAACTACCACAACATAGTTTGCATCATTTGCCAAACATTAATCAGATCAAATTCAGTTTAAGTCAACATTCTTCGTCCAGCTGTTGCTATTGGTTAGTGTTATATCTTTGAAATGCGTTCTCAGGAACACTAAGAGTCTATAATTGGTTGCATATCGAACCAGTCATATGCACCGTCTTCGTGTTCAAGGCAACAGTGGAAGGAAAAACCCATTACCTTTCGGTGGAAATCTCGTTCAAAATCTCGTTATGAAATATTCACATTTCCTTCATCCCAAAGGAGGTCTGTCACATGGATTGTTTCGTATCTGTAAGTCTAATTTTGTAGATGATGTGACCGTCCTCGGTTCCCAGGGGTCTTTTCCTCTCATTACACGTCGACGGTACCCATGAGACAACCGGGTTGCATACCATCGATAGAAGGGGAAATCTGGCCCAACATTGATTACGTGTTAACACACGTTCGTGCTGGATAATTCAATAGACGAGTGTTGTTCATGGTTGATGGTTTTTAGAAGTATTATTTGTATAGGGTGGAAATACACTCGAGGGATTTTGGTGTGATGACATAGAAAGTCGTTTTTCAAAGCAACATCACGTTGACGGACAGTCTGAACATGCTTAAATGATGAGAAGTGAACACGTGTTGTCGATGGGAGGGTTGAGAGGCTGGGTCAAGATTGACATAGGCAGCTGGAACAGCATAAATTACAACACACTTTTCTTCAGGTCAGCCAGCACTCCTGTGAAAATATTCCCTTCCCTGAGTTTTTGACAGCCGGTTCCTACACTGTGTGAACCAATGGCTTATGTACTGCTTTCACGTTCTAATTTGTGAACACAGACATTTTACAGATATTAAGGATATCTAGTTTAGATTTCTTATTCCGAAAGCCATTTATTGGGAATGTTCAGTTTTCTTATACCCTTACTTGAGCATTCAGACATTTTACTTAAAGCCATTATTGCATATTCATGGGTTTTGCATTACCAAAGTACCCTGTCGCCTTTGAGAGCATGTCTACATTGGTAACACTTTCCATACTGTATGTTTTAGATGCTGGCAGTATTCACATTGCTGTGGGATGAAGCGTTATGACCTTGAGGTGAAGTCTTGAATTGCTGAGTGTGTTCTTTTATCTGAATGTATTTGGTATGCAAATGATCAAATCTATCATCGTTTCCTACTATCGTTTTCTGTGCATTTCTAAATGTGACATTTCGATTTTATTTCTCACCGGAGCTGTTAAAATATTCCATTCATCTCACAGCACAGTTGAAAGTCACAAGTCATTATGTCTCTCAAAGAATAAGTCATTATGTTCTTTAGAGGTAATTTAAAAGTTTAACGAGTTTAACGAGGTGAATTACATTAACTATTCTTCGTCAACAAGTCGTATGATAGGTTATCAATCTGTGGTAGTCCCCCAAAGCGATGAACAAACGTGTTGAAGCGAATCAAGATTAGCAGAGCGTCCTTTGGTCATGATGACTTTGATGCTTTTACGAGTAACAGAACAGGCAATATTTATCAGAGTGTAAGAACACCGGGTAAGTAGTGTCTAGTTCTCGACTGACTGTTTGGTTAGAATTCTGATTTTATCTGTAACAGCAGAAACACCAATACCAGTGTGCACTCAGAAGTGGTAAGCAGTGTAACTCTTTAGCTTTACCTTCTTCTTGAAAACCTCAGAAATTCTCTTAAATTCTCTTACCCCATAACATCATTACCATCCAGACACTGCCTCGACCATTAGATAACACACATACGATCATCAAAAGGTTTCAGAAGTGTAGGGTTGGTGTGGGTGTCAGATGTGTAATTGATATTATGTGTGTGTGTGCGTGTAGCGTGCGTGCGTGCGTGTGTATGATATACTGGTTTTCAGTATGTTTAAAGATGATTTTTAGGAGATAGTGTATAAGCAAAAAAACAAATTTAACAACATGAAAAATAGCAAAATGTTTCCTAATTTTCAGCTATGTCCTTTAACTTCAGATCTTTTAATTCAAATCAAAACCACATGACATCTTGAGCACGAAATAATATTAAAACAGTCTCTCAGTGGAAATCAGGTCTTTAGCCCCAAATCACGTGACAACACACATACAAAATAGAACAGGCACAGCAATGTTCTCTAGTATAATAGTTTGATACGTTGTTAAAAACATATTTAAAAAAGTATGTTTAATAATGCGTGCGTTTAATGTTCGAGTGCGTGACATTGAGCTAAAATGCGTTAGTTGACAGGTATGCAATCGATCTGGAAGAACATCTTGACCATCATACAGATCATTATGATCTTGATAACGCTACAGTATCTAGACCATCGTATAGACCAGCCTGTAGACCGGACTTTATGAATATACCTAGGACCCAATGGAAAAACGCTGCTTTCATTCCCACAATCAAATGTGATTTTCTCACGCATGTAAAATCGTTTCAGACACCAGGGGTAAAGGTCAGTCAGGCTGCAGATTTTATTGTGTTTAATACACATTAGAATTAATTGAATGCAGGAGCATCAAACGAATAAGAATATACTATTTAGATGCAAATATTTAATTTTCGGTACATGTTCCTCAATCGCTTCCCTTGGTGACATGATATATAGATATATACGGCCGTGTCTACACATGTACATGAGATATTAGGATGTCTATACATGCAGCACTGCTGGATAACAATGTCATAGGACAGGAATTAAATGTCTACGTTTCCTCTGAATGTTAACTCCGAGGAACTATGTTCTCCAGTTCAGAGGCATGAACAGGAGATTGAAAATTACCTTCTAAATTATACAGTAGCATGTTTGGAGTGAAGAGCTTGGAGAGAGTTATTAACAATCATGCCTCTTCGCTGTTTGTTAAATGTCAATAAACCTAGAGAGATTGATCGTCTAGTCATTACCGAACACGCTGGTCGTACTTCTTGCTGACACCTTCCACTTCCCGTATTGATGCACATGCCTTTTACCAGTGAGAAGACAGTAAATATTAGCATGGGGAGTCTTCGAAAAGAAGTAATTAATGTAACTAAAGACAAGCCGAACTGTTGTATGTAACAATGGCGATGCATTCATTGATGGGAGAGTATTGTCAAGAGAATTAGCCTACATCGATAGGAACAATTGTACATGAGCTGGAATACACGCCCAACTGTTTCACCTGACAATCCATGTTTGCTTTTGATTCTGCAGCCTCTGTTGATATATGGAAAGGGAAGTTGTCTTATTTAAAGATCGTGTTGTAAATTGCTTGCTTTAATATGCACAACGTGATAAAAAAGCCAGTTTGGTTTGTACATCCGTACAATGTCTTGATTTCTGCGTAATTTGTGCGTCGCGTTGCAATATTGCCTTATCGAGTCACCTTAAAGTACATGTCCCATGGGCCTAGATTTTCGAAGCTCTCTTAGCGCTAAGATAGTCGTAAGTGCCATACATTAACATTAACTTACGACTAACTTAGCTTAAGAGAGAACTTCAAGGCAGGCCCAAGGGTATTATATAATCTGTAGAGTATTCGCGTTGCTGTGAGTGAGTGAGTTACTATTTAACGTCACATCGGCAATATCTCAGCCATATCGTGACGAGAACAATGTAATTTATATCAATAAAAAAAACCCAATAACATGAGAAAATAAAAACCTGTTATAGTAGGGCAGTAAAACTACTAGAATATCACAGCTCTTAATTTAAAAGTACGCTGTCATAAAAATAAGGTCCTTAATTTCTATTGAAAACTCTAATTTGTGCGTCGCGTTGCAATATTGCCTTACCGAGTCACCTTGAAGTACGTGACCCCGTGGGTAACACATTCCGTTCTGTTTGGATGTTCTCAGTATTCATGTTGCTGTGTGTACAAGCTTTTCGTTCTGGGCCGTTAAGTTTGTTTAGAATTGAAAATGGTTGTTTATACCGTTTACATCATGAATATTGATGAGAAGTTGATAGACACTCCTACAGCAAAGGTGTGACAAAGCGTCCTGATCTTGAAGTGAAGTCTTCAATAAGTCGTTCTGCTTTCATAACTGAATTATACTCTCCCAAAAAAGAAACGCATATAGGAATTCCAACTGTATTTTTATGTTTATTTTGAAACGTCTTGTAGGCTTTATGAGTCAATGAAATATAGCGAAATTGCACACTGGGAATGTAGACTTATCCGTCTTTGGCACCAACTCGAGGAAAGTCAGTTTGAGTGTCACATGGAGACGTGTGGTGGCGCTGAAGTCAATACCTCGTGTGACCACCGTGGGCATCCAGAACTACACGGCATCGCCACGGCATCGAACGAATAAGTCTCAGAATCTCGTGTTGCCCAATCGCAGCCCAGTCTGCCTGTAGCTGCCTATGCGAGTTGCTGAAGTGTCTGGGGCTGAGGTTACGGCGTCGCACCCGTCTGTTCAGGGCATCCCACAGATGTTCGATCGGGTTTAAGTCCGGTGATCTTGAGGGCCAGGGAACACATTGATGTTGTGGTTCTGGAGGAAGTCTCTGGTGTGACGTGCTGTGTGGGGGCCTGGCATTGTCTTGTTGAAACCAACTCCTCTGGCAATCAATGATTGGAAGGAGGTGTGGGCGTAGGATTTCGTCACAGTACCGTTGAGCTGTCAGGTTGCCCTGGATCATCACCAAATCACTTCTCCTACGGCAGGTGCTCGTTCCCCACCCATAACACTGCCCCGGCCGAATCTGTCCACCTGGGGAACGCAAGCGTCGGCGAAACGTTCACGACGACGTCTGTACACCTGCATTCTTCCATCGCGTCGTTCTAATAGAAATCGTGATTCATCACTGAACCAGATTCTACGCGAATTCGGTAGGTTCCAGGCCTGAAACGTTGGTGCACCATTGAACTCGATGTCGACGATGTTGTTGTCGAAGCACAGGGCCAAAATAAGGTCTTCTGGCACGTAAACCAGCCTCTCTCAACCTGTTCCTGACGGTCTGTGCAGAAAGCCTCCTCAATCCGGGTATTTGTCGAGCGGTACTGGTCGCCGTAGCTGTTCGGATGACGCAGGTGATGTACCGGGATGCAGCGATCCTGGCGCGGAGTGGTCGCTCGAGGTCGCCCACTACGAGGGGCATCTGCTACCGCATTCTGCCGGCGATATCTCCCAGAGCCGTGAAATGGTGCTTTGGTGAACATTCATGCGTCGGGCAACTGCACCGTTGAGACTGGCCAGCTTCAAGCAAACCAATGGCGATATGACGTTTGGCTTCACTTAGACGTGACATTTTGCGTTCGTCAACAATATTCCAAATACAGTGAATTATCGACAGACAGCGATCAACCTTTACACCCATCATTGAGACTATCTGATCCCCAACTTTCACGTGCATTGCATGTGAATTGTGTATTCTGTGACACTACACGCCGACATTGAAAGTCATGTTGTTAAATACGGGTATTTTACGGATGGTGCTTTTTGTTGTCATGTTTCAAAACATAAACACCATAGGACTCATAAACAGAGCAAAACCTTTTGTAAAATGAATCACGTTTTAATTCAATGCTACATGAAATTGCTATTTTCATGATGCGTTTCTTTTTGGGGAGAGTATAGTATGGCATGCAAATAATTGAATCCTTGAATCCAATTATCGTTTCGTGACCAATTTTAAACATGAGATTTGCATTTATTATTTTACAGAACCAATTAAAATGTATTTCCGTTATCACACTTTTATGCAGCATACAGCCTGATGTTATGCCTCTAATTTGAAAAACCGTTTATGTTGTTTGGGGAGTAATTAATAAGTGAAGGTAACGTTCAATAATTACAAACTGATAAGTTACATGATTTATTCCCGTTAACGAGCTGCGCTGTGTTTTATCGAACTGTGTTTGCCTTCATATAAGATGTACACGTTCTTTGAACTGAAGCAAGAGTAATGGGTCAGGGTGACATAAATACTGCTTAGTGCTGCACTGGGATTACCATACATACATACATACAACACACAGAGTGTATAGGCACCATCAGGGAGTGTTTTATTCTCAAGTGACTAGTTGATTAGAATAATGCCCCTTTAATATATAGCTGGAACACGATTAGTGAACATTATTTAGAAGTGCAAACGGATGAATCGCTATCAACAGTCGGAACTCTTTCACTGTGACTACCACTTGGCAGGCATAAAAATGATGAATATTGTCTGAACCAAGGGACATGTTCTATCATTTTCCACATAATCATTAATGCCATAAAATCCTGGAAATAATATCTTCTCTAATGCCAACTTACTGACTGAATTTGTCCGTCTGTATAATCAGTCGGTCATTGGTTTGAAGGCGGCTTTCATCATTCAAGATAGAATTGTTTCTTAAATTGTGGTTTATCTAAATCTTTGGTATGCTGAGTGGGTTGGGGAGGACTCCACACTGACGGTGAGTGGTGCATGAAATGAAACAAGTGCCAGTCTTATAAATGGTTTGTCCTTGAGCACACATAACACTCTGAACCGTCAAGGTGCAACTTGTTGGAAGCTTCTTGTTATGGACTTTAGAAGCTCGTGATACGTGCAGGCTTTGGTTTGTGCAATGTGGCTCGTCACATTAAGTTGTACTCCCGGTGATCGGATAAAGGAATGTGTGATATATACTGCAAACAAGAAGTATTGGAACACCCTAAAATTTGAGTGAGTGAGTTTAGTTTTTACGCCGCACTCAATATTCCAACTATATGGCGGCGGTCTGTAAATAATCGACTCTGGACCAGTGATCAACAGCATGAGCATCGATCTACGCAATTGGGAACCGATGACATGTGTCAACCAAATCAGCGCTCCTGGCCAACCGATCCCGTCAGTCGCTTCTTACGACAATCATGGGTTACTGAAGATCAATTCTTCCAAATTTGATAGTCATATATAAACTTAAACGTGTTGAGGTCATTTATACTCTAAGTTAAATGCAACCTTTTGTGTGCTTAATGGGCACTTTAAACGACAAGTTGGAGCATGAAGTGAAGCAACTGATTGAATATTCGTTGAGTTTAAGTGAAATGAAACATTGGCAAAAACAGCGAAAAACAAGGGTGCTGAAACACACCAGCACCATGTTTGATTCACACGCCCAAACACAACAGGCTAGTGCATGTGGAAGACAGACTTTCCATGCAGCTTGTGGCAACGTTTGAATCAAACATGGTGCTGGTGTGTGAAATGTCCACATGCTCAAATTAGAATACAGGTCGTACATGCCCTCCCCCAAATTGAACAGTACACTTTTCTGCTAACCATTGCAAATAACTCGTGCACATGGCTCCTCCATCATCTACAAAATAAAACCAAATGTAACAAATGAGCTTGTGAGGTTACAACACATTGTTACAGACAAATAAAGCCATTGTACGGAAGTACAAACCAAAACGTCTTTATTGTCACTATGCGCATATTATAGCAGTTGTTAACCTGAGATTAGAATATGTTCTTTAAATGACGAAACTTTCCCGTCCATAAATCAAGAGAGGCTGCTGAATCAAAAGCAAACACAATAATCCCAATCAATGGACGCTCATTCTCTCGTCAATTAACGAATCCTCCTTTATTATCACGTTGCACATATTATATCACTCAATGTACAACATGTTCTTTAAATAAGAAAACTTCCCTTTCCATATATCAACAGAGGCTGCAGAATTAAAAGCAAACATGGATTGTCAGGTGAAACAGCTGGGCGTGTATTCCAGCTCATGTTCAATTGTTCCCATCGATGTACGCTAATTCTCTTGACAATACTCTCCCATCAACGAATGCATCGCCATTGTTACATACAACAGTTCGGCTTGTCTTTAGTTACATTAATTACTTCTTTTCGAAGACTCCCCATGCTAATATTTACTGTCTACTCACTGGTAAAAGGCATGTGCATCAATACGGGAAGTGGAAGGTGTCAGCAAGAAGTACGACCAGCGTGTTCGGTAATGACTAGACGATCAATCCCTCTAGGTTTATTGACACTTAACACACAGCGAAGAGGCATGATCGTTAATAACTCTCTCCAAGCTCTTCACTCCAAACATGCTACTGTATAGTTTGGAAAGTAATTATGAATCTCCTATTCATGCCTCTGAATTGGAGAACAAAGTTCCTCGGAGTTAACATTCAGAGGAAACGTAGACATTTAATTCCTGTCCTATGACATTGTTATCCAGCAGTGCTGCATGTATAGACATCCTAATATCTCATTCACATGTGTAGACACGGCCGTATATATCTGTGTATGATGTCAACAAGAGAAGCGATTGAGGAACATGTACCGACATTTCCATTTCTGCATCTAAATGGTATATTGTTATTCAAGTGATGTTACTGCATTCAATGAATGCTAATGTGTATTAAACACAACAAATTCTACAGCTTGACTGACCTTTACCCATTGGAAGTGGGAAGACTGTCCGTGACGATTTTACATGCGTGAGAATATGACATTTGATTGTGGACAGGAATGTTTTGTCATTGGTTCCCAAGTATATAGACAGACTGTGTCTATAGGCTTATCTATATGATGGTCGAGACGCTGATGTATATGACTAGAGGATCGTCTGTATCATTATCAAGATCATGATCTATATGGTGACTAGAGGATCGTCTGTATCATTATCAAGCTCATGATCTATTTGATGACTAGAGGATCGTCTGTATCATTATTAAGATCATGATCTATTTGATGACTAGAGGATCGTCTGTATCATTATCAAGATCATGATCTATATGATGACTAGAGGATCGTCTGTATCATTATCAAGATCATGATCTATATGATGACTAGAGGATCGTCTGTATCATTATCAAGATCATGATCTATATGATGACTAGAGGATCGTCTGTATCATTATCAAGATCATGATCTATATGATGACTAGAGGATCGTCTGTATCATTATCAAGATCATGATCTATATGATGACTAGAGGATCGTCTGTATCATTATCAAGCTCATGATCTATTTGATGACTAGAGGATCGTCTGTATCATTATTAAGATCATGATCTATTTGATGACTAGATGATCGTCTGTATCATTATCAAGATCATGATCTATATGATGACTAGAGGATCGTCTGTATCATTATCAAGATCATGATCTATATGATGACTAGAGGATCGTCTGTATCATTATCAAGATCATGATCTATATGATGACTAGAGGATCGTCTGTATCATTATCAAGATCATGATCTATATGATGACTAGAGGATCGTCTGTATCATTATCAAGATCATGATCTATATGATGACTAGAGGATCGTCTGTATCATTATCAAGATCATGATCTATATGATGACTAGAGGATCGTCTGTATCATTATCAAGATCATGATCTATATGATGACTAGAGGATCGTCTGTATCATTATCAAGATCATGATCTATACGATGACTAGAAGATCGTCTATATCATTATCAAGATCATGATCTATATGATGACTAGAGGATCATCTGTATCATTATCAAGATCATGATCTATATGATGATCAGAATGATCACAACAGATCACAACTGTCAAGATCAGAGTCGAAATACTGGTCAAGATAAACGTCTAGACGCTGGTCTGCATGATTGTCTAACTGCTCGTCTGTTTGTTATCAGATGGTTGACGGGATATCTAGATGTGAAAAGTAGTTAAATACGGAGTTCGTTGTTAGTGCTTAATGACCCCTTCATATCACAATGCAAAATCACACCACTTTTCATTAAAAGATTGAAAATTGACAATAGACAGAACTGTAAACGAAATACTTCAAAGGAAATAATCTAAGGGAAAACAAGGAATTAGTTGTTCAGAACAATTTGTTCACAATAAGACTGCCATTTCTAATTAAGGTTGGCTCCTGACTTGTTTTATGCACAGTCTGTGTAGGAATGAGGTGAGGTGAGGTGAGGTGAGGTGAAATTGGGTTTTACGTCGTGCTTGATAATATTTCGCTCATATGACGACGTGCGTGCGTGTGTATGTGTATGTGCGGCTGCTTGTACTAGCCCCGGCTGAAGCTGGTTTTATAGTGCTAGCCCACTGAGATACCATGCCGCAGTGAAACATGAATACCCCACTCAGACACATTATACTGACTCCGAGCCGACCAGTCCTTGTTGTACCCATTAATGCCGAGCGCCAGGCAGGTACCAACAAGTACCATATTTTAACGTCTTTTGGTATGACGGCTTTTTGTCAGGATAAATACAACGGTATATGTTTACATTCCACATGATGACAAAGCAATTAACCGATTTCTTGAAGGAAGAGAACTAGACCATCCTTGGTGCGCTGAGAGAGAACTTATTTTTCTTTTAATCAATGTGTCGAAACTGCAACAGTTTCCATGGCGATGTGGTGTTCGTTCGATGAATAGTGATCAAACGTGTGCGTAGTTTAAGCGAGGGACTAATATTTAATGAGACACAATGACAAGTATTTATTCTATGTCAAGGAGTCTTGGCAAACAATACACGATGTCAGTGGGGAAGTTAGGGATCAACAAAAACATTGATACATATATATTGCTGTTCTACCCACGCTGTCAGGTGAAGAAGAATAGGATCGACCATGTGGCCGGTCATTGCAAAATTGATTCAAGATATTGGACCGCTCCTCCTTTGTCTGCAATACTTTAGCAGTTTGTTGGCAACATATAGATGTTCGTCTGCAAAACTTCAGCTGTTAAAATGGCCCTAATGACACAGAATGAGTGAGAGTATGGTTCTATCAATATTCCTGCAGTATCACGGCAGGGGACACCAGAAATGGGCTTCATACATTGTCAATCAGATGATGACGATAATTAAAAAATCTTGTTTCCTTTAAACTGGCAAAAGGAACCATGCAGAACATCAACACTATCAGGGATCGGTGGGGTAGCCTAGTGGTTAAAGCATCCACACGTCACGCCGAAGTCCTGGGTTCGATTCCCCACATTGGTACAATGTGTGATGCCCATTTCTGGTGCCCCCCGCCGTGATATTGCTGGAAGATTGCTAAAAGCGTGGTAAAACCAAACTCACTCACTCAACACCAACAGAAATATATTTGCGTTTCATATAATTTAATAGCTCGTCCAATGCAAGCACATATTAAATGAATAACTAATTTAATTAATGGGTTTACTCCGTTTTAGACATATTCAAGAATTCAGTAACACACTACAAACATGAGGAGAATCGAACCTGATGCTCTGGCATGAGGAACGCACGCTTTAACAACCAGGCTACGCCATGGCAGCCTAAATTTGTTATACGTTTCACGACAGTCACTTATAGAAGAGATTACCCCTATTATTATCTCCAAGCCGATTCCCTATTGACTGACAATCAATGCTGTATGGACCACAGTAAGATCAATCATTGCAAGTGAGACGGGTTTTTTTATTCCCTTTGATTATAGGACAGCACAGGACTGGAAAACACAAAAATGGTAATGGGCAACTGTTTAGAGCACAGTCAATAGTTTGAACAGCCCAGTTTAGAAGTCATTAGGGGAACAGTATAGGGACAGGGAAGGCGACTCGGACGTCGCTTCTGAAGTCTTCATGGGTAGCACAAAGAAATATTACGGGAGTCATGCCTGAAGTCGTAAAGACGACAGTTCAGGTATCGGAGGAATAAAGACAGACCAAAGGACATGGACGAAGACGGCGTTGCCCACAGTGGTCAAGGAGTGAGTGAGTGGGTTTAGTTTTATGTCGCTTTTAAATATTCGGCCCCAAATTTTTGCTTGGCTAAAACGGCCCCGGTGTAAAACGGCCCCGATGTTGCTATCAACTATGTTGCTTGAAATGACCCCGTACAATTGCAAAAAAACCCGTGAAATATATTTCAGCATTTATATTAACATGTAACATATATTGAAACCAGAAAAAAATCGTAATACACTCCTTGCAGCACACACAGCGGTACCACTAACGTGCTTGACGATGTATTTGTTTTCAATTTTAGTGTAATCTGAAGTTACATAATGGGTATTAAACAGAATAACAACACAGACAATAGACTTCCAATGGTTCTTGCATGATATCAACAAGGGAACAGTTCTTAGATATAAAGTCAGCGGCTGATGGGTCCATGGATTTGGCTGCATCTGGTCAAAAGTTGACCCAGCGATAGGTATCCATCCTTGTAACCTCTCCAGGACTCGAAGATATTTTCCTGTGTAGCTGTGGCAGAGTTGCGCAGGTAGGTTCGAAGTCGGCCTTCTTGGATCATCCGAACCTGCAAGGGCAACAGACTGGCTTCTCTGTGCAATTCAGGGATTAGTCTGTATATGCCAAGGGGCTGATCACCAACTTTACTGTTGATTCGTCTGTGCCAGCCTATTAAGAATACAAAAACAATACCATAATGCTATTCATCAAATATTAAATCCAGTCAAATGTTTAATACTTTTGGGGCATTACATAGATCTTTATTTCTCTTTCATACATTTTAGTTCTCTTGTATATAGGGTATAAATATTGATATACTGAAAGAAACCCACCCTCGACATGTAGGGTGCTTTCCATGGGGAGGCACTCTCTCTGACATCCTTTCAAACAGGTTTGAGATGTGTGAAGCAGGCAGGAACGGCAAAGCCATTAACTTCTTGATGAACTTGTGTGTTGAGTCCTCTTTCATAGATGCAACCTAGTTAAAAAGAACAGTATAAACATCAGTCTTAAGAAACTCTTAATTTAGGTCATTATCAATGAAAGCCCGACAGATTTTAGATATAGTATATTTAAACCTCTTACCTGAAGTCCAAGTTCTTGGTCAATGTATTTCTGTTGAGCTCTCTCAACGATGGTGTTGCCTGATGTATACAGTTCTTTAACTGCTTGGTCTCTCACCTTTTAAAATCATAAAAGAATATATAGTTACTCAATGAGATGAGTAAACAGGTAGCTAATCAATGCAACGAGCTGCTACCGGTAATTAAATCATGATTAGGTTAATCCATTTAATCTCCTTAGGCAATACCGGTAGCTAATCAGTGCAATTAGCTAAACAAACAGATCATAATCACCTCCATTCTGACCCTAATGGTTGTAAGTTGACCAGGTGTTGGAGGATGACAGTGCCGATGGATGCCATCTTCAAACTTCTCACCAGTCTGTATGACAGAGGCTGAACAGGTGGTGGTGGAATTCCGGACACTACAGCGCCAGTACACGTTAGCTCCATATCTTCTTTGCTTCTGCATATTTCCTTGTATCTGAGTGCTGAAATCCCTGTGCCGCAAAGACGGTGTGTCCATAGTTGACAACCATCACAGCTAATGGCGTGCTGGTTTTTCCGAACTGTCTTATTGCAAACTACGCAGCGTTTTGTCATTGTGAATGTACAGTAACCATCTATCCCCACCGATTAATACTGTATATAATTGACACAGAACACTCTGCCATAGTCTTGAGTTCATAGACTTATATTTTATCATATTCATTTAAGTACTATTGCTAATGTTTGTCAAAACACCAGCTCTGTCAGGATTAACTCGACACAGAGCAACTGCTACTTCAATGTTGTTTTAATGACTGTATGTGTGACTTCATGGTATGGATGTGTTTTTAACAATTTGAATTCTGATTCTGAAATCTAATGTTTTATTTGTCAAACTTAAATTTTAGTGAATATTGTTAGATGATCTGTACAATATTCAGTTTGATTTATATCTTCCACATGTATTATTGGCCTCATGGCCATTTAAACAGAATACAATCATGATGAAAATGTCAAAGTTAATTAATTTAATAAGTAATTGAAAAATATGCGTTTTGATCTATCATTTATGACTAAGGACACACATTGAAATAAAACTGATTATTTTGGGGCCATTTTGCAAATATGGGGCCGTTTTTACTTGGGGCCGTTTAGTCATGGGGCCATTTCAGCCAAAGCATTTGGGGCCGTTATAGCCAATTTGGGGCCGTTTCGTCTTGGGGCCGTTCTGCTGTGGGGACCGTTTCAGCTATAACCCACTAGCAGTATTACGTTACCACAATATTACTACAAAATTTGTAGCACAACGGACTGTTGCCGTTGTGCCAATAGGAAGCTCTGACCCGGGCGGGAACTGGGAGCTCATGTCTTCCAGCCTAGCTATTCATAAAATATTCACGTGTTGAGGAAAGGTGGTCATAGACGTTTTCAACTTTGGCGAACTTCACGAACATGAAGCAGGCAAATACACTCCTCTGTCCATAAAACCGCTCCGTGATGTTGCGAAAGGCTGCATAAAATATTACCGACTCGTCGCGGAAGAAGATGGCAACAAAAACAAATGAAATCTTTAATTGAATATTTCCATCAATGCCAAGGTTTGAATACAATCAGCTGAAAATGGAAAATAAGATTTTTAAGAGATCGGCATCTCGATCTATTGAAACAAACTGGCCAGCATCAATCCGAGATGCGCTAGGAACACACGAAAAGATAACATGAATGTTGGATCAAACCTTTTGCATAATAAAAATAATTTCTTGAAGGTTTATGGGTACATTCATCCCGCACTGTTTCAAATCAAAACGTTTGACGTTTGCAATAGCTAACAAATGCATCCACAGTACGAAGTCCTTATTTATCACTGCTCACTAAACAAAACAAATCCCTATATGTAGATAGAAATTCAATTGAAATCTAACGGAAAAAGTAGTTTATGGCTATCCAGGGAAATTTTATGAGATCTCCAGTTTCTGAGATCTCCAGTCCACATTGAAAAGACGTTTAGGAAAGTCTCCATTGAAAACCATAATTGGCAAAAAATACCTGAAACGCTTTGGCTTAGACTTTTATCAAATCATCCTTATTATCTACTGCTGATGACATATTCTGCATTTACTTCGAATTTAGATAAGGCTTCTAATAAATTATAGATGGATGACTTTTTACATGCTTTCATATCTGTCCATCTATCTATCTATCTATCTATCTATCTATCTATCTATCTATCTATCTATCTATCTATCTATCTATCTATCTATCTATCTATCTATCTATCTATCTATCTATCTATCTATCTATCTATCTATCTATCTATCTATCTATCTATCTGCCTACAGATAAGACATGTTATTGGCTGCAGTGTGTGAAGCTTTTGAGAGATCGATAACTAGACGCTCTTTAACACCTGGATGCCAAGCAGGGACATATATGTCCTTCCCCTTCAACCCTCAATTTCAAGTCGAATAAAAATCAAAATATCCCACGCACACAAAATACACTTCACAGTTTCGAATTCTGCGGGAAATTCCTGTTTCTTGATACCATCCACTATTATTTCCAAACAAAGCTCAAGTGCTGAAAAGACCTTTACAAAATAGGCTTCATCGAAAATGGCGACATTTTTTACACACAGTATGAAATCGCGATTCACAGCGCTATTTGCTGTATGTTTTGAAATGTGAAAAAATCGGATAATTACTGTGAGTATTGAATTTCAAAATAACATATTTATGATCACTGATATCAGTTTTACATGAAATCGCTAATTATAATTCTGAAACGTTGCCGATGAATCTAGAATCGGTTGGGATGTTTTCGAAAATGCACTTACACGAACGCCGTAGAGGCGCTTTCCGCCATATTGGATAGTGTTTACAAAATCACGTTTCGCGAAGGCCGGTATTGAGACGCCTATTACATCACGTATATTTCATATTCAGCTTCGAAAAAAATGCATCACTGAATTCCCCATACATTTAAGAATCAATTTGAAACTGGTCTGTGTCACCAATAATAACTGTCTAGATAAAATGAGACGAAACATGTTATGTGAAAACGAACGCTGTGCTTGAAAGACTGCGTTTGTGTGAAATGTAAACAAAGACAAATTCCGATTTTACACTGCGTAGCATTTTCTGAAATTTTTCAACATTCATCCGTCTATTCATTGCTTGCAATGGCTCAATACCTTTAGAATATACATGGAAAGAGTATCGTAGCAAGAAATGGGAAATTATAAATAGATACAATGCAATGATTTGATAATTCATAAGAAATTGTCAAAGTTTCCGTGCAGCGTGACGCCATGACTGACGCCAAATCACGCAGAACGACAACGGTAATTATCTGCATTTCTTGTCCGCTTTCTCTTACGTATAGTCAAAAAGATAAAAACATATAACAATACACAGATAGTCAGAATCATTCTGATTACTTACCCATCTCATATTTAAGTACAAACGATCCCTGAATCAGTGGAAGGGTCCTCGCAAAATCCTGTGTACCCTTGTCAACAAAGCCGCCATTTTGTAAGAAATCGGTCAGCGGTAGTGATGTCATACGTCAACATTGTTGTACATATTAGGCAATTTCTTTGAGGTGAAGGTCGGTTGAACAAGAGTAAACACAATCGCCATATCCTTCCGATTACACTGTCAGTATTATGATGTATATTTTGCGCATAGTTCGGATACTTTTCATGAAACTGACTTCAGTATCTACATTTAGCCTTGTTCAATATCATATCATACATGCATATAGGGTTTACGGTGTTTTATTCTTTGAAAGTTTTGATTGTTTGAATCATATTTACATAAGAAAGTGACATATTTATTGCAATACACCATATTTTAAACCTTTACACAAGTGTTAGAAGATCAAACGTAGCCATAACTGCAATTACTTTAGTTCCTATGATGTACAATATTCAATTTATTTGGACTAATATTGCAATTTCATATGAACAGGTTAATGAACGGTGATATGATTCAACCTTATACGCAAAACTGATAATATTAATGACAATTATTTATATATGGTATGAAATGTACATGCACACATATTTAAAGGAATTGTCTTGTTCGTTGCATAATTTTTGTGTCGTTTTATAGACAAAGAATGATGCATATAGATCGGCAAGGTGCGCGTTTGTTGGCAACGTTTTATGATTCTCTATCATTGTTTTCGATAATATATTCAATTCATATTCGATTAAATAATATTGTGATGACAGGATATCAAACTCTAACTACTCATAGGAAAATTGTTGAAAAATATATATACCATCTCATGTGTTAATTCGGACAAATCTTATATCCATATTCTAATATATAGTTCCATATATCAAAGCTATCTTTATGCATCTGTCATTGCATACGTATGAAGAGAAATAGCTTCATAATCATAAACAAACAAAATTCTTATCCCAAACAAAATGTTCGGGTGTTGTGAAATATTATTTTTATTTACGTTAAATTGATGCCAAACAGGTGCGCGTGTTGGTCACAATCAGATACGCTGTCAAACTGTCTAATTGTTGATATATTCAGGACACTATTTAAATGGAAAAATCAGTCATTTTATGTTTTGTCTAAAGAGTGTAAAATTCTGACATAGAAGTCTAGACCTTTTATACAATTAATGGAAATTAAGTGAGATATATACTAATCAGCATACCAATGTCGTCGTTCTCCGACGTCGCAAAATGCATAAAACAAGCGATGACGTCAAGTAAAATGTTGTATTATTTTCAGCAATTTCGTTACATTTGAAGATATGGCTAGTACTCTGGTAATAACGATGCAAAATTAGTCAAATTACATCTACACAAACAGGAGAATATGGGAATCTAAGAACTAACTTATATATCGGATAGGGCCATTCAAATCCTTTATTACGTGCTTTCAAATGTAATGCGTTGTCATCTTTTCTTATAAATTGTGAAACTACCAAAGCGCATCCGTTCTCATTGGGGAACTTTGAATTGGAATAGTGAGGTTCACCAGAATATAAAATAACGAAAATATAGCGTCCGTATCCACAACACATTTTCTCCAAGTGATCTGAGTTACATTGACCTAGTGTTACGCATAAACGGAGTTATGCCCCTTATCATTATACGTGTATGACCTCTCTTTCGTCGTTTGACGTCATAGAAGATACATTTTTGACATTTATTGCGAGTCATTTTTAATGTTGAGCGTATAGCATATGCACAAGCACATAAACCCAATTCATATACACTTATGTCGTTCAGATATCAGGCTGTATTTCCTTCGCTCACACTTTCCGTAAAGATGGCCCATTAAAAATTCGTAGCACAGTGCTTTTATCGGTGCGCGATAAAAAGCGGAGAAATTTACTGTTTTTAACGCATAACAAAAATTTGGACAACATTTAGCAAGGTCTATTTCTCAAACCGCCAAGGTAGTTGCACTTATATTTATACCAACGGATAGGAAATTTAATATTCTACATTTCTGTGTAATTTTATAGCCCTTACGTAGATCCAGGACCACGTGAGAGCAATTCTCGCACAACGTTCACTTTTCAAACTGTATGAAAATGTGCGCCTGAAAAAAAACTCGGCAGCCAGGGGTTAACATGCAACATATGTGCAGGTCTCGGTAGTTGTAGACTGGTAGTTATATTGACAAATAGTTTTTGATACACAGTGGTGACACTGAATTTACCCACTCTCTGCAATACTTCCTTTATCATGTATACAGGCAATATGAGTGGGTGGATTTGGACAGGCTTTCGCTAACCCCAAATATCAGAACTTTTGATCGTGTATAATTTACAAAGAGACGTCTAAGTAGTAATTAATAGTAATGAGGTACACAGAGGAGGGATGATTTAAGCTTTCCACAACACAAATTTACCTTTATATCGAGCAATATTTTCATGCAGCTCCGGCTTTTTTAGTCTAAATTCCACAACGTTTGGGTAATAAATCATTTCGAAAATTTACAAACAACATCATATGAAAATATTTGAAAAATATATGTATCCTCGAACAAAGGACATCCAGATAAGACCCCATGGAAATATCTGTATACACAAATATAGATACATAGAAATACACGAATTAGAGCACTCAGCACAATGCCGTCTAGGGAAGCCTCAAGGGAAACACAGGATCCAGGAGAACAAGGGAACTCTTTTGCTGCTGACCTAAGAGATACGACGGGGCAGAAAGAGGACTCGGACCTTCATAAAGCTAAATATTATTGTCTCTGGATACCACTGGTAGTCACGTGTATCACGACCATATAAAAGTCCGTAACCAGACGCTTTTGACAAATCGTATCTTGAGGATTCAGAACAATGTGTTCTCAAGAACAAGCCTTTTTAAAGATTGGGTCTTGTTTCATTATATCCACCCACTCACCGTCAGTGCGGAGTCCTCCATTGCGCCCACGCAACGTAAAACAGAATCAGATAAACCACAATTGAAGAAACAATTTTCTCTTGAAAGATGAGTGTCCCCTTCGCCTTATGCCCGAAAGATGATAGATACGGACAAAAGTAATTGAATACGCATTAGCAAAAGACATTATTTCCAGGATTTTATGACACTAATGATTCTTTGTAAAATGATGAGAAATGGGTCATGGTTCAGACATGCAATATTCAAAGGGAATTTTTAACCACAGAGGTAGGCCCACTGAAAGAGTCCCAGCTGTTGATTACGATTCATCCTTTTCACTTCCAAGAGTGCACTAATTGTACTTAAGCTTATTTCCGATATGGACATTGTACGTGTGGGTAATCGAACCCGGGTCTTCGGCGTAACGAGCGAACGCTTTAACCACTAGGCTACCCTACCGTCCCCACTCACCTGAGAGTGAGTGAGTGAGTTATTATTTAACGTCACATCGGCAATATTTCCAGCCATATCGTGACGAAAACACTTGACATTGAAATAGAATATATAGAGAGATTACAAAACCTGCCGACGAAGGACAGTAAAAGTACTAGATAATCACAGATAACAATATAAAACTAGCGAACAAAGCTAAAATATTCCAATTAAAGAAGACAATACAATGTAAAATGGGCTATAGATCGCCAACAACTGAAGGTAGATCACCACACTAAGGCCCATGGGGACTTACATTACTTTTTGCTACCTGCATGGACCCTAGCTGGATTTACACCATCCCTTCAGCCATTGGCGATGATGCTGAGATTTAGCCATACAATTAAAACACACACTCTCACCTGAGAACTAAATACTACTCTATAGTGCCCTTACACTGTATTGTATGTATACGTGTATTCCCAGTATATTATGTAAAGTATTTATGTCCGCCTGACCCATTTAGCCCATGTACTCTTGGTTCGGTTCAACGAGCGTTTACATCTGGTGAAGGTGAGGTGAAATTGAGTTTTACGTCGTGCTTGAGAATATTTCGCTCATATGACGACGTGCATGCGTGTGTATGTGTAAGTGCGGCTGCTTGTACTAGCCCAGACTGAAGCTGGTTTTATAGTGCTAGCTCAATGAGATACCATGCCGCAGTGAAGCATGAATACCCCACTCAGACACATTATACTGACTCCGAGCCGACCAGTCCTTGTTGACTCATTAATGCCGAGCACCAGGCAGGGACCAACAAGTACCATATTTTAACGTCTTTTGGTATGACGCGGTCGGGGATCGAACCCGCGACCTTCCGCTCTCCGGGCGGACGCTCTAACCGCTACACCACGGAGGCGGTCAGGATCCAGGAGAACAAGGGAACTCTTTTGCTGCTGACCTAAGAGATACGACGGGGCAGAAAGAGGACTCGGACCTTCATAAAGCTAAATATTATTGTCTCTGGATACCACTGGTAGTCACGTGTATCACGACCATATAAAAGTCCGTAACCAGACGCTTTTGACAAATCGTATCTTGAGGATTCAGAACAATGTGTTCTCAAGAACAAGCCTTTTTTAAAGATTGGGTCTTGTTTCATTATATCCACCCACTCACCGTCAGTGCGGAGTCCTCCATTGCGCCCACGCAACGTAAAACAGAATCAGATAAACCACAATTGAAGAAACAATTTTCTCTTGAAAGATGAGTGTCCCCTTCGCCTTATGCCCGAAAGATGATAGATACGGACAAAAGTAATTGAATACGCATTAGCAAAGACATTATTTCCAGGATTTTATGACACTAATGATTCTTTGTAAAATGATGAGAAATGGGTCATGGTTCAGACATGCAATATTCAAAGGGAATTTTTAACCACAGAGGTAGGCCCACTGAAAGAGTCCCAGCTGTTGATTACGATTCATCCTTTTTCACTTCTAAGTGTGCACTTATTGTGCTTAAGCTATTTCCGATATGGACATTGTAAACGGGGCACGAACCCGGGTCTTCGGCGTAACGAGCGAACGCTTTAACCACTAGGCTACCCTACCGTCCCCACTCACCTGAGAACTAAATACTACTCTATAGTGCCCTTACACTGTATTGTATGTATACGTGTATTCCCAGTATATTATGTAAAGTATTTATGTCCGCCTGACCCATTTAGCCCATGTACTCTTGGTTCGGTTCAACGAGCGTTTACATCTGGTGAAGGTGAGGTGAAATTGAGTTTTACGTCGTGCTTGAGAATATTTCGCTCATATGACGACGTGCATGCGTGTGTATGTGTAGTGCGGCTGCTTGTACTAGCCCAGACTGAAGCTGGTTTTATAGTGCTAGCTCAATGAGATACCATGCCGCAGTGAAGCATGAATACCCCACTCAGACACATTATACTGACTCCGAGCCGACCAGTCCTTGTTGACTCATTAATGCCGAGCGCCAGGCAGGGACCAACAAGTACCATATTTTAACGTCTTTTGGTATGACGCGGTCGGGGATCGAACCCGCGACCTTCCGCTCTCCGGGCGGACGCTCTAACCACTACACCACGGAGGCGGTCACATCTTATATGAAAACATATCGATAACAAACAGCGTAGCTCATTAACAGGGAAATGTTCATGTAACCAATCAGCTCGTAATTATTGAATAGTACCTTCACTTATAAATTACTCCCAAAACAACATAATGATTCTTTAAAATAGAAGACATGTACGAAGACTGCACAGTTCGATATAAAAAAACGCAGCTCGTTTACAGTGAGAAGTTCACCTGAACATTTGAATTGGTCACCAAATAACATAGTGAGCTTTTCCAAAGGGTGAGCGAGTTTTAGTTTTACGCCGCACTCACAAATATCCCAGCTATATGGCGGCGGTTTGTAAATAATCAAGTCTGAACCAGACAATCCAGTGATCAACAGCATGAGCATCGATCTGTGCAATTGGGAACCGATGACATGTGTCAGCGAGCCTGTCCACTCGATCTCGTTAGTCGCCTCTTACGACAAGCATGGGTTACTGAATATCAATTCTAGCCCGATCTTCATGGGTCTTTCCAAAGAGACACACAAGAACAAGCTGCTTTAGTTAAACATGAAATGAAGGAAAAGAAACCTTAACTAGTTGTGTGAGAAGAATATAACCCACATGTCATGATTAAAACTGGGCAGGAAATGATAGCAGAAGAAATATTGGAAAGGTAGGCTTTGTGTTGTACGGGGAGTCAGTCCTGAAGTCGTAAAAGACGACAGTTCAGGTATCGGAGAATAAAGACACCCCAAAGGACATGGACGAAGACGGCGTAGTAATGTACAGAAAGAGTCCCACAGTGGTCAAAGGGTGAGTGAGTGAGTTTAGTTTTACGTCGCTTTTAGCAATATTCCAGCAATATCACGGAGGGAAACACCAGAAATGGGCAAAGGGAGACAGACCACAAAACGTTAAAGGATGACGGTGTAGCGTTATGCTGAAAGACAGTATAGAAGTCGTTAAGGAAGACAGACCAGAAGACCTGAAGGAAGACGCCGTGGTGTTGTACAGAAAAACAGTCCTGAAGTCGTTGAGGAAGTGAGACTAGAAGACCTGAAGGGAGACGCCGTGGTGTTGTACAGAAAGACAGTCCTGAAGTCGTTGAGGAAGTGAGACCACAAGACCTGAAGGAAGACGCCGTGGTGTTGTACAGAAAGACAGTCCTGAAGTCGTAGAGGAAGTGAGACCAGAAGACCTGAAGGGAGACACCGTGGTGTTGTACAGAAAGTCAGTCCTGAAGTCGTTGAGGAAGTGAGACCAGAAAAAGGCCGTGGTGTTGTACAGAAAGACAGTCCTGAAGTCGTTGAGGAAGAGAGACCACAAGACCTGAAGGAAGACGCCGTGGTGTTGTACAGAAAGACAGTCCTGAAGTCGTTGAGGAAGAGAGCCAATAAGGTTTCAAGAAAACAGATCTGCGGGTACTTTTTAGCATGCGTGGCGGACTGACCAGTCCTTGTTGACCCATTAATGCCGAGCGCCAGGCAGGGACCAACAAGTACCATATTTTAACGTCTTTTGGTATGACGCGGTCGGGGATCGAACCCGCGACCTTCCGCTCTCCGGGCGGACGCTCTAACCACTACACCACGGAGGCGGTCACATCTTATTTGAAGACATATCGATAACAAACAGCGCAGCTCTTTAACAGGGATATGTTCATGTAACCTACCAGTTCGTAATTATTGAATAGTACCTTCACTTATAAATTACTCCCAAAACAACATAATGATTCTTTAAAATAAAAGACATGTACGAAGACTGCACAGTTCGATAACAAAAAACGCAGCTCGTTTACAGTGAGAAGTTCACCTGCACATTTGAATTGGTCACCAAATAACATAGTGAGCTTTTCCAAAGAGTGAGCGAGTGAGCTTAGCTTTACGCCGCACTCACAAATATTCCACCTATATGGCGGCGGTTTGTAAATAATCAAGTCTGAACCAGACAATCCAGTGATCAACAGCATGAGCATCGATCTGTGCAATTGGGAACCGATGACATGTGTCAGCGAGCCTGTCCACTCGATCTCGTTAGTCGCCTCTTACGACAAGCATGGGTTACTGAATATCAATTCTAGCCCGATCTTCATTGGTCTTTCCAAAGAGACACACAAGAACAAGCTGCTTTTAGTTAAACATGAAATGAAGGAAAAGAAACCTTAACTAGTTGTGTCAAGAATAAAACCCAAATGTCATGATTAAAACTGGGCAGGAAATGATGATAGACTTGGAGATAGTTTCAATTATTTGCATACCATACATATTTAGTTAAAAAAGCAGAACGAGCAATTCTAGACTTCACACCATGTTAAGGACGCTTCGTCGTACAAACCATTTACTTTAAGGATAGTCTATGAATTGTCATGAATATTCAATACGCAACGGTAAAAAGCCCAAACAGTTTCAATTCTGAACACGTTTAAATCAACCTTTCATGTTTAAAAGCATGTACACACAGCAATACTGAGAACATCCAAAGCAAACAGTATGGAATGTGTTCCTCGTGTTGACATGTACTTCAAGGTGACGCGAAAAAGGGCATCACAATGCGATTAACATGAATATGCAAATACAGGTTCTCACCAACACATTTGCACCAGGCTCATGATTACATGGTAATCAAAACTCTGGGTACATCACATCTGGGTACATTCATTCTACGAGCTTACATGTATACACTATGTGCAAATTCTTTGTACTTTCATTCTACAAATACCCAGAATACGTATCTGATTCTCGGTTTGTCAGCATCATTCTGAAGTTCGTGGGATGCACTACAGGCTTACACTGCAACATTCCCCGTATAACTGAATCGGACCCGTGAAGATTATGGTCAGACTGACTGACTGACTGAGTTTGGTTTTACGCCGCTTTTAGCAATACTCCAGCAACATCGCGGCGGGGGACACCAGAAATGGGCTTCACACATTGTACCCATGTGGGGATTCGAACCCGGGTCTTCGGCGTGACGAGCCAACGCTTTAACCACGAGGCTACCCCACCGCCCGATTATGGTCAGAACCCATGCTTGCCGTAAGAGGCGACTAATGGGATCGTGTGGTCAGGTTCGCTGACTTGGTTGACACATATCATCGTATCCCATTGGCGTAGATCGATGCGTATACTGTTGATCATTGAATTGTCTGGTCCAGACTCGATTATTTACAGACCGCCGCCACATAGTTGGAATATTGCTGAGTGCGGCGTTAAACAACCAACCAAACAACTCTGTCTCACATGTGACTACTCTATGTATTTGATCTCTCGAGGATGATATTGTCACTTCTTCATCACTTGGCAGAGTTAAGGGATATGTTTCAATTGTCGACTTCATCTAATTATCTCAGCATCAATTTTAAACTACTGCAGCTACCAAACCCAAAGCTCATTGTTGCCAACGGTCTCCAGAAAGATTCATCATTCAAACGTTGTGTATTCAACAAGTATCCATCACCCGGCGGCATTTCTATAACAATCCTCCACACAAACCCTTCTTTGCTGATTATTAAATCCCACACAATGAGAACTAATCCCCATTTCAAAGTAGAGGTATAATGTCCTCAAACTTAATAACACCGAAGGCAGCGCAAAGACGAAATGTAAACGGATCCGATGAATGCAGCTAAATACCGCAGTTTCGTACAAACATGGGTGAAAAGAAAATCTGGCATGGGTAAACCACAGGCCCTGGTGTCTTTGCGAGGATTAAAGATTTAAAAATATTGTTTTTGAGATGACCCCCGACTCGAAACGGACAATTCTTTATTGTTATTTCAGCAAGTCGATTGAAACCCGATTTTGACTCTCAATTAAACGATCTTGACACAAACGGCTGACGATATATCCGCACAAAACGGGTGTGTGGTCGAAGCAAGCCCTCTGGTTGGTCAACGCTGCTAAATCTGCACATTCTTTATAAATTCTTGGGAATGTTTACTTTCATCGACTGCTTGACTTGAAAGAAATGTAAGATTTTTTTCTAGCAATGGCTTCTTAAAAAAAAGCATCATTCTTAAATGTCTCCTTAACAAACATCAACGAATGAGAGGGCTTGCTTCGACCACACACCCGTTTTGTCCGGATATATCGTCAGCCATTTGTGTCAAGATCGTTTAGTTGAGAGTCAATATCGGGTTTCAATCGACTTGCTGAAATAACAATAAAGAATTGTCAGGTGTCATGAGTGGTGATCGAAAGGCCGATCATCCATGATTATGTTTACATTACGTTTTAATCGATTGCATGCGATGGCAGCGTAGCGATCGGCAAAGCATGGCGGGCAGGGTGCACCGAAGTGTCCGGCCTTGTTATAATGTATTATACTGTGAAGCATTTCGAATCGGGGGTCATCTCAAAAACAATATTTTTTTAATCTTTAATCATCGCAAAGAAACGAGGGCCTGTGGGGTAAACATCCGAATCCGGATTGCCGAAGACTGATTAAATGTTCGTGGTCAGGTGATATCACTCAGGCAGTAATGATTGCAAATACTGGTTCGTAAACTAATTTGATCTTGGTTGTTGAAAGGCACAAACACAGATCTAATGAGCCCACTGTTCACGATACCCCTGACACAAATGCACCACAGTAATGAGACTAACACAATATCGTAGAGAAAAGATAACAAGCGAGACTAAGAACTGGGAGCTGGATGTCGATGGAAGCTGCAGGGATGTAATACAGGATTACAATCGACATACACTGGATTCTGCGTGAAACGTGCACAAGATGGTGCTCAGAGGATAACAGACTTTGTGAACTAGACCTTTCATGGCTGTTGTTACCTGTAGGGTGGTTGTAGGCGGGATATCGGTGGAACAGGATATGCTGTACGTTCTTGCGAGTGAGTGAGTTTACTTTTACGCCGCTTTTAGCAATATTCCAGCAATATTCCAGCAATATCACAGCAGGAACACCAGAAATGGGCTTCACACATAGTAGCCATTTGGGGAATCGAACACGGGTCTTCGGCGTGACGAGCGAACGCTTTAAACCACTAGGCTACCCCACCGCCAACGTTCTTGCGAATCCCTGGTCTCATTATGCGCTATTGGATAACCGGCGTTCTAGTGAACTTGGCTTTTCGTGGTTGAAGTTTCATGTAGAATTGTTGTAGGTGCATCAAGTCAAAACATTGATTACACAACAGTCTCGTTTCCTGCTGACTGGGTTTCGTCCTGTGGCGCAACTTAGTACAATAACCAGTCCAGAATTTTTAGACGAATTCATTCAGCTGGATACATAAATATTAATCAGTATTATTTGATGCATCTAAGCACTTGTATATTGCAACACTACGCTCCTTCTAATCCTTACAAACACGTCAGCGTGCTCTGTCGTACAGCGTGCTCTGACAGACGGAAATCTGGAAATCGTGGAAATCTCAAAACCAGGCTCTGCCGCTAGAAACGTTTGGCGGTCTGATACGGACTTGATATTAAATCAATCACAATGTGCGTTACAGAACTACACTGTAATAGTGCAAAAACACATATCAGGTGTAACCAGTGAGCGAGATGAATTGTGAATCATTTTACGACCTCATCAAACAGGGGCAGTCTGTAGCGTCTTAGTTAAGGTCATGCTGCCTACACCTCGCCATAAAATATAGAAATACGTTGTTATCAAGTTTAATATTAACATTAACTTGTAAGTTCCATTTTCTTATGAAGCAAATAATTGGGATTCAGTGTAACCATAGTTGTTTGTGGTGTCTCTTTTCACTTTCACACGAGAAAATTCGGATTGGCTGAAAAGTAGGTCATTGTCTGAATTGGTTAATGAGATTCATGTTTCGGTTTGTATGGGTGGCACAGGATATGCTAACCATTTTCGCGAGCACCCGGTGTCATTACTGATATTCAGAGATCAATTCATATACAGCTCCAAACTAAGGGAATCTCGGTCGATAACGGAAGCGTAGATATTTGTTTTATAATTATTTTCTTACATCTGATTTTATCCCGGTAGTTTGTGGTTAAAAAGTATATCCCAAACTGCAACGATATTCCCCTGACAAGCCAGAAAGAGTGATGGGACATTGACAAGTATACACGGAAATACATGATAAGCTTTTACGAATTTGTAACCAAATCTATGAATGTGTATCAACATCCTGTTTTCATCAATAGTAAAGTTGGAAAAAAAGCAAATTAAAGTGTAATGAAACATGAATAATTTTGATTGATAATAATACCTGCTCCGAAGACAACTCTCACTGTCTGATGATAACTGATTAAGTAATTAATTTGTATGTCAACTCTGAATTCGAAGGACAACAGCAGAACAGTTTCAGTCTGCTTCATATATAGCCGTGGCATAATCTGTATGAAATGAATGGTAACTTATTGCTCTTGTCACAAAACTAAAATTTCACTCAGAATATGACCAGCGCTGTTCCTCATGGAGACATTTGACAACAACAACAGACAAAAAAGTTAAAACGTTTAAAAATTATTATTTGGCAAATACAACAGATAGTCACAAAAGAGCTCGAGACGCATCCATCATCACATTCTTTGCAGTGCGCAGTTTTCCGAACATTTCCGAACATTCAAAACAAAGTTTGCTTGTATTATCTAGCTTTCAGTTCTTCTTTCTTGTCCCAGGATCGTGGTCTTCCTCGTCTGACCCCTTTGTTTGTCTGGCCTCTTGCCTCAGATATTTCCTTGCTCTCATCTGGCTTCAGCGATTGGCGGTTTGACTTCTGGTCTTTGCACTTTGATTAACATTAGTGAGTGAGTTTAATTTAGTTTAACGACGCATTCAACAATATTCCATCTATATGGCGGTGGTCTGTAAATACTCGACTCTGGACCAGACAATCCAGTGATCAACAGTATGTGTATCGATCTACACAATTGGTATACAATGACATGTGTCAACCAAGTCAGCGAATCTGACCACCCGATCCCGTTAGTCGCCTCTTACATCAAACGTGGATCAATTTTAACCTGGATCTTCATGGGCCTTCACTGATATTAAATGACATTTGCTTTCTGTTTGCCAGTCTGTTTCTTCTTCCATTTCAGCCAGTTTAGCCTTTGTTCAAAGACATCTTTGTCCTTGCTGAGTAAAAGGACGTGACGCGTTAGCAGAACAATACAACTGATTAAATGCAAATAATACTTGCAAAAACACCGTGGTATTATCTTTAAAAATACGTCAAAATTATTCCAGACACACTGATATTTCATATCGTTGCAGTTTTAATCTCGCTACAAAACTAACATTTCAGTGATTTTTTAGATTAATACATTACTTGACATATTGAAAACAACATTGGAAGTTCATTTCATTTTTTTACAGTCGCTTCTCTGCGTTAAAAACAAAAGAACAAATGTTATGTATTTGAAAGAGTTATCTAAATCCGGCATATCTTGCCATCACATACGAGAATTACCAGCAGTTATTAAATCAAATTATATGAAGGGACCGATAATTTAAATGTCATTTTAAGAGTGCAGCGCCAAGAGTAAGTGAGTGAATTTAGTTTTACGCCGCACTCACAAATATTCCAGCTATATGGCGGCGGTCTGTAAATAATCAAGTCTGGACCAGACAATACAGTGATCAACAGCATGAGCATCGATCTGCGCCATTGGGAACCGATGACATGTGTCAACCAAGTCAGCGAGCCTGACCACCCGATCCCGTTAGTCGCCTCTTACGACAAGCATGGGTTACTATAGGCCCATTCTAACCCGGACCTTCACGGGTGCTGCTCACGATGAACAGTGACTGTGCCGCATTAGGCAGTAATCCAGTGTCGAGGGGTTTGTCGTTTGTATTCATTTCCAATTTGAGCTATTATGTTACACAAACATGTCATGTTGAAAACAACACCATAAAGAAAAATGTGTATTGACCAGCGCTAGTGACATTTACGTGAAAATACTATCATTGAACACCTTAATTTGACTTGTTTATAGTGAGTGAGTTTAGTTTTACGCCGCACACAGCAATATTCCAGCTATGTAGCAGCGGTCTGTAATAATCGAGTCTGGACCAGATAATCCTGTGATCAACAGCATGAACATCGATCTACGCAACTGGGATACGATGACATGTGTCAGCCAAGTCAGCGAGCCTGACCACCCGATCCCGTTAGTCGCCTCTGAAGGCCAATTTTAACCTGGATCATCACGGTGCTATTTGTTTAGAAAAAAGTAACAGTCCGGATTAACGGGGTTTAGCTGTATTACATCAAATTCTTCCGTAAGAAACTATAACAGCGGATAAGCAACCCTGTACAGGAATGGGTTGCGTTTTATGTGCATTAAACACATCTCCCTTTTCATCGGCATGACCGCATCCGTGGTGTAGTGGTTAGAGCGCCCGCCCGGATAGAGGAAGGTCGCGGGTTCGATCCCCGGCCACGTCATACCAAAAGACGTTAAAATATGGTACTTGTTGGTCCCTGCCTGGTGCTCGGCATTAATGGGTACAACAAGGACTGGTCGGCTCGGAGTCAGTATAATGTGTCTGAGTGGGGTATTCATGCTTCACTACAGCATGGTATCTCAGTGGGCTAGCACTATAAAACCAGCTCCAGTCTGGGCTAGTACAAGCAGCCACACATGCACACACACACATATGCTTAAGTACGACGTTAAACCCCATTTCAACTCACCTTTAGAACGACATATTTTTGAACAACGAACAATTGCATCAGTACAATCTGTACAAGGAGTGAAAAATATCCAGAAATCGCCCCTTGAATGGGCATTAGGGGAGTTAAGTTGTTAAAGCTCACCACCACGAATACATTTGATTACTCACATGGCTACAACGTGTGAAACCATTTCTGGTGTCGCTGTGAGTGAGTATAGTTTTACGCCGATTTTAGCAATATTCCAGCAATAACACGGCGGGGGACACCAGAAATGGGCTTCATATATTGTACCCATGGGGGGAATCGAACCCGGGTCTTCGGCGTGACGAGCCAACACTTAAACCGCTCGGCTACCCCGCCGCCCCGTCCCCACTGTGACATACCTGAACTATTTCTAAATGTGGTATAAACCATTACTCAGTCATTCCATCCTTCCACTAAGGGCACGTATTGGTTATGGAATGATGCCAAAATAACTTACACCTCTTCCCAAATTATCGACTCCATTTCTTGAAAGTCTTAAAAATTAGATTGAATCTGAGAGCATCCTTTCCTGTGAATGTACTTACACACCGACAAAGGAACGCCCACCAGCTTAAAACGGCGATGATGAGGCAAATAATCTGATTTACTTTTTCATTTCCGCATCACGATACTTCACGGGAGCGTGTGGATTCATTCAGTTATTTTCCTATATTTCTATTCACTGCATCAGGCTGCATGCCTTTATGAATAAATATGAGAGACGAGATCTCCCCCAAAGGAACAATAAACCGAAAATGCTTCTCTGAAGTATTTCTAAAAGCATCCTTTAAGATTAAAGTCCTCATGCTCCCTTGAACCTTTGACAACTGTCAGCCATATCCGACAGAGAGACTATTAATTCCGGTAGTGGTAACTAAGTGGTCAATCGAAAGGATAGAGATCATTATTTGGACCCTTGGTTCTTGACCGGGACACGCCATTTGGCTTGTGCTTGTCAGTAAGCCAGCAAGGAAGCCTGAGTTTCAGTACATCTGTTCAGAGAGCGCCATGACAGGCCGTAAGGACTCTTTAACTTCTCTGAGTGGCATTTTAGAAGTTGGGAAGTACAATATAGAACAAACTTTATGGATAACAACTTCTTTTTATTCGTGAGTGCGACGTTTCAATACAGATTCTTGTACCGTTGTCAAGCAACGACTTTTTAATCTTGGACTTGAGTTTATGATGTGTGAAAGAGCACTGACATCATATCTTTCTGCTTGTGGCAATGTGCTGGCTGGTGTGATTGAACATTAGAAATACTTTGCAATAATAATAATCGTGAATAAAATAATCATCACCAATACAATTCTTTGTTATTCTGTTCTCTTCTTCACTCTACATAGGAGTTGATTAAATCCATTAAGACTCATTAACGAGGTGTCAAAGGACTCATTATGAGGTGTGAGTCATAAACTGCCAAAACCCGGACAACTGTTCTAGCTCGTGAATATTGACTGCCAAAAGTGGGACTGCCAACAGTGGGAATAAATCGTCATATGTACTGTTTCTTGTGGTCAGCAGTTCAGCTGCGCCTCTTCCCGAGGGTAAAGTTTAGAATGGATCTTGTATTGTGGACCACAGCTGTGTCGTTAGGACATGGATTACTTGAATTCTAACCCGGATCTTCACAGGTCCATTTTATTCAGATTTTCGCTCCAGTCTTATTACACAAAAATGTTTTTAAGACGCAATTTACATGCGCCTACTTAAACTTTTATATAATTTCTAAAAATATTTTAAGCACAGTTTAACGTATTATATTCTGTAATGCTCCTATATAATGTGCTATACCTTTTTAACACAGTGGTTGTATATTCTCAGTGAGAATTTCTCACTAAGTTTTTTATTTATGTTGTTAATTTAATACTCTATTTTGTAATATGCTTTTTTTATTTCATAGGTTTTGAAGGTTTAGTGTCTCGCAAGCCAGTAATGGTTGGATGACAGTTTTGATTATACCTATTTTAACTGCCATGTGACTTTTAATAAAAACACTTTTGTCTGTCTGTCTGTCTTTATGTATCACTCTCGAAGTGTGATGATACTACGTGATAGTGAAACAGTGAGTGTGTCCGACCTTACCGGTGGCACTGTCAGAAATGCACACAGAACCAAGTCAATTGTTCAAAATCTCGGGGAAAATATGGTACGCGTCTAGAAAGGAACACATGTCTGCCATGAACCCTTTAGAAAAGGCAATGAGTGCGTATGGTTTTACACCGTTAGCAATATTCCAGCAATATCACGGTGGGGGACACCAGAAATGGACTCCACACGTTGTACACATGTGGGGAATCGAACCCGGTTCTTCAGCGTGACGAGCGGACGCTTTAACCATTAAGCTATGTCAAGGCAATGAATTGTTGTTCGAGGACTGTGTAATTCGGTTGATTGCACATTAGAGGATACGATCCCGGATAGAAAGGCTTCATTGTGTATGAACACACCAGACAAACCTCTCCCGACCCTGTCTTTCCTGCAAGTCGATTGCATGAACGGGGAATGAACTCGTTCAATATGATCACAGTTCGTATCAATCAGTGGTTGTATTAACGAGAATAGCCTCTCAATTAATACTGTGGAATCATCCGCCAAGATCCAACAGGGCGTGAAATATGCTGCGTTGCCTTAGATTTTTGTGATGAATGACTTCTTTCACATAGAGAACTAAAAAACAGGGACGGAATGACAAACAGGATTTGACTTGTTTTAAGCGGAAATAGATTTTTCAAAGCACATATATACTGAACAAAATAAGTTAGGGATATTGGTATTTTTATCATTGATATTTTATCAGTATGTCAATGAATAAATAGATCATTATTGAATTTCATAATTTCAAAATTTACATATATCCCTAACTATTTTTGCCCAGTATATGGACTTAATTATGTTTGAGTCGACAAATTTCAGTAAACGATGCAAATCGATTCCGGACGAGTGTGCGTTAAAATGTCTAATTAGGTATCTTGCTGGTAGAAAGGCCAGGTGTGCGAACTGCACGTGTGAAATTGAAATTTCACTACACACATTTTTGTTAATTACCTGGCTGTTCTGCCAGCAAGTGGTCTAATGAATAGGAAAGCGGAAGGCGTGTGCTGGAAAATAAAATGGGTAAGATAGGTTTTTCTGTTGTTATTTGGTTTTGTTTTCATGGTCGATTTTTATTGAGAAAGTTGACGATAATTGTGCTCTGGTGAGAGTGTATTAGAGGATATAGGTATGCTTGTGATGTGTTGGGATTACGGTGTTTAATCATCCAGGTTATAATAGTACTTTATATGTTAGCGTCTTCAAAAGGGATAATACACTGCCACTAAAAAAACAATTTGTTACAATTCATAACTATTTCTTTCCAGAGCGAATTTCAGATGTTACTCGCTCGCTCACTCACTCACTCACTCACTCACTCACTCACTCACTCACTCACTCACTCACTCACTCACTTGTGGAGATCAGGGTTAGGATTTTTGTCAGCAATGCTTGTCGATTGAGGCGACTACTGGGATCGGGTGGTCAGGCTCGCTGACTTGGTTAGCATATGGCATCGTATCCCAATTGCGTACATCGATGCTGATACTGTTAATCACTGGAATGTTTGGTCCAAACTCGATTATTTACAGACCACAGCCATTAAACCAGTCTTCCATGTGGTCTAATGAATAGACCGATGGAGAGTGGAAGGTCCGTGTTTCTTTCCCCGACCTCAAAAAAGAAAACACTTAAAGAGATGGCACTTGTTATTACCCTGCCTTGTGCTGAGTGGGTTGTCCATCGTAAACTGCAACACGGACTGAGTGAGTCAGGTTTAATGCCGCTTTTACCGATATTGCAGCAGTATCCTGGCGGAGAACACCATGAAAATGGATTTCATGTACCCATGTAGAGAATCGAACCCGCCCCTTTGGCGTGACGAGCGAACGCTTTAACCACTGGGCTACACCACGACCCCACCTGGTATCTCTGATACATGACACACTAGTAACCTTCAACTCGATCCTCATAAATCGACCATGATGTCAACATGATGGGGCATAGAAGAGGTGTTCGTAATGAGAACAAAGACTATTTTGATGGATCTAACCGAAGGTGATCTGTGTGAAGTGCATGTTTGAAGTCGTATCCAGTTTGTTTGCAAAAGACAGGCACACTACAAATTGCTTTCCCAGCGGTAATTGCGTTTGTACAGAACATCAAAGAACCAAACAGTATGAACAAATTAAGAATGTGTTTTGTTTAAATTCTGTTAAAAGTTACCAAGATCAATCTTAAGCCCAACAGTAACAGCAACTGATCTTGTGGTTCAACTTGAGCTCTTTACAAAATAAGGTTTTCATTTCAGCGCTAATTTCGTTTTAAATTACACCTTAAAACTAAAGGAAAATAGATTACAGAAATGGATCGTTGGACACCAACCAAGATACTGTTTACAATAGTTGTTTGAAATACTTCTTTATGGACGTATTTTGTTATGAACACTGTCATTGCAATCCTGTAGGTATGTCTGCTCCTGTAGCTTGGCATAAATAACAACTCCTTCCAAGTTCTGGAAACCTGGTCTTTTCTCATCAGTGTGGTCTGTGTTTGTGTGTAAAAGTGCTTTCCGTCAGTTCTGAACATCCTATTTTGTTTGATGAATTATTTTGCTGGTCCCAAGTTCTGTCCTTTCTGTCCAAATGTTTATGTTGCATTGAAGGAATCAATAATTAGATTTAGAGGTTTGTTATATTTCTTCTCTTTTGTTTTGTGGTTGTTTCCAAATCAGTTTGTGATGTCTAGTCATAGACTGCTCTGAGGAAAGTACTTATCCGGGATATCATGATGATGATAGTCATCATCATCATCATCATCATCATCATCATCATACACACCATCATCATTATCATCAGCATCATCATCATCATCGTCGTCGTCGTCATCATAAAAAGGTAATTTGTGGTTCTTAAAATCCAAAACCAAAACAACAATGTGAAAAACAAACGGGAACTGCAAAACATATTAGTAATACAATGTTCGGTTGTCAAGGACATTCATCTTGAGCCTTATTCTCAGCGTTCGTTGCTTGTTACAACCACCCCCTGAGGAGGATCAACTAGATTGCTGCTCGTGTTATTAACCACTGGTTTTCATGAATCAGCCTCAATTATTTTCCATGTGTACTGAATATTACTGAATGTCAAAAGTTTTCTTCCTGAAGAAAAACAATAGACAAATACCACCCAGCTATTTCAGGAAATGTTGTTCTCAACAAGCAGGCATTTATTATTTAAGATTGGTTCCTGATTCGTTATGCACCTACTCACAGTCTGCGTTCAGCTGATGTAAAGGAGAAAATGAATCTATCCCATCCATTGCACCCTCGCAGCACACCCACGATTCAGATAAACGACGATTTAGAAACAATTTTCTTCATGAAGATGAATGCCTCTGTTCAGCTGATTCCCGACGGATGATAGATACGGAAGAAATAGTCAGTAAATATGCATTAATAAAGAAATGTTGTCTTGGACTTTATAACATGAATTCCTTGCAGAGCTATATCAAATTGGCAGTTTGGAGAGACATGTTACAGACAAAAAACACTTCGAAGCGGAACGCGCTGTCAAAGTGTTGCCGCAAACAGTCAGTTGAGAACTAGCTTCTACTTTAAGGGTGTTTTTACACTCTGATAATTATTGAATGTTCTGTTAAACGCGAGAGTCTTAAGGTCAGCATAACCAAATTGCACCATTTGAAAATTAATTCAGTTCAACAAGTGTGTACATCTTTCATGAGGCCCATCAGAGTTCGATAACAAACCGCACAGCTCGATAACGGAGAACAGTCAATTTAATTTACCACTTCGTTAATTATTGAACAATCATTCAACTTTGAATTACCCTTCTTGCTTTCAACTAATGTGAGATATGCGATGACAAAAATGTTTCAGGGTGTTCTGCAACGAAGAAAATCGAAATCGTTCATTTGAAAATGTCAAAGGAGGCGATAGGTGGAATTAAGGATACATTAGAATATTTCCATACCATGGATATTCAGTTTAACAACAGACCCAGTAATTCCAGACTTCACCTCAAGATCAGGGCGCTTCATCACATAACACACTACTTAAAAGGATGGTCGATATATTGTGATGAATATTCATTTGGTTAACGGACGAAACAAAACTCTTGTTCCAAACATGATCATATTAACCGTTTGGACCAAAACGCGTGTACACAGAGGAACATGCTTATGAATACAGCGAACGTCTAAAACAAACCGATGGAAAGTGTGAGCCATACACGCATGCACTAAAAAGGCAAAGGTAGAGAAACTAAATAACCATGAATACGAAAGTATATCTTTTCATCTTTTTTCTGTAAGCACATATCAAGGTCCAACAAACGGAAGATAACAAATACTTGGTTGTCACAATAATGAAATGGTAAAAGGAGTTCTCGACAACATTCATACGGCGAATATACAAATACAGGTTCTCACAAAAATGAAAAATGCTTAAACGAAGGACATGTGAACTGAAGCTCACCAATAAATGGCTGTTGCAGTAAAGAAACCATCCTCGATAATCTCCAGGGTATGCGTTACGATCACTCTTCACTATACCCTGGATACATCAACGGCTTGGCCCGATAATTATATTACCTCCCTTTGCTGGCTCCGCATTCTCACAGTAGCCAATCACCTAAGCCGCCGTTACATCCGAGCTTGCCAGTGTCAACAAAGATAGAGGTCGAAGTCGCGAAGGTTTGTTCGCAGTGACACTCAGATTTTTGGGGAAATCATACAGACAAATTGACAGATCTGAAACTTTTAAAAAACATATGAAAGAACTCCTTCGACCTTTCAGAGTACCTCTGCATCAATTGTGTTGCCGAGTTTAAACGGCTAGATAATTTAAGAAGCGAAAGTGAGTTGTGACTGGTTCGCTCAACTTCCCAGCGTAGACACCTGATTGGATAAAAAGCCAGCAAAGGGAGGTAATAAAATCATCGGGCCAAGCCCAGGATGTATCCAGGGTATAGTGAAGAGTAAGCGTAACGTATACCCTGGAGATTATCGAGGATGTAAAGAAACTAAAATTGATTTCCATAGATAGTGTCAGTATTCACAAATTTGAACTATGGGCGAAAAGGTCGTGGGCACAAATATACGTTTCACAGCATGTTGACTGAAGCTTATAGACAAAGGTCTGTTTGCTCAAACCAAGGTCATAAATGAATCCTAACGAATAAGTGAGTCATCTGTGTTCTTTTGAGGGTAATTTATAAGTGAAAGTAATGTTCAATAATTAACCAACTGATAAAGTACATTGACCATTCCTTGATAACGAACCAGCGAACCACAGAACCAACGAGAAAGAGAACCGCATCAACAAACGTGACCTTGACCTCGAGCTTAACATCTGCAGAAAGTCCTCCCACTCTTTACTAATGTTCTACCAGGCTAGGGAAGAAGACCACTTCCACCACGCATCAGCCAAAACCACAAACCAACAAGACTAGAATCCGCCCCCATCAGAAGCATTCTAAGACACATTGGTAAATCTTTTCGTCAAATCATGAGAATATTTAAGTACATCTGTACCATCCTCATAGCTAGTGACCCCCACCCTCCCTCCATCAAGCAGCTCAAAGGAGTGATCTGTATGATCAATTGTGACGGTGTTGACGGCAGTACTGCTAAAACCTCTTAAAGGGTACAGAGTATATATCTGCATCAAAGAACGTAAGACTTCAACAGCCATAGCAGACTGCACATGAGCTCTATCACTCAACGAACAAATATTCCCTAGCCATTAAATTCTGTAACGATGTCCAAATCCAAATATCACGACGTCACAATCTCTCAGAAGAGGCAGAAATACCTTCTCTCAAACCTTTGATCATCAGTGATATTGCATTCCATCTGCCTGTGAAGATCAAATCAAGCAAGTATCCAATCAGCTTTTAAATCCTTTTGTTATCATTACTGCACACCTGGTTTCATTACATGTGTGATTGTTGTTACACGTCCAGCTTCCTCCAATTACTGATACCTTACCTGCTGTTGGTAATGTTAATCTGCTGCCTATCACATCATATCATGCATATAAACCTCTCATCCCCTGCCTGAAGTTACTTAAGCTTACTAACGATCCAACAATCTGCATGAAAACACTATGTGCAATAAACCCGGAGTAGGTTTCTTATGTGCCTTGTAATATATTTGAAAAGAAATGTTTGAATGTTGAAAGTACAGATAATCAACGGGAAAATGTAGCTGTACGCGGACATATGCTATTCGAATGCGATATGCAATATTTTCTCACTTGTACACATATATATATAATGTGTCAGCAGTTCTTTATGTAGAACAGTGATGATATCATCGTCACGTAATGGAAACACTGCAATTGCAAGGATGCATGATATCACACAGAGATACATGCACGTTTACTCGGGCACACAGATACACCCACCAAGCATTGGTTATACACACAAAACATCATATCTATGAACAGCCGGAAACACCCATAACCAGCCATGAAAACACACATGTGCCTCTCGTTCACCTGTGACAAGTCTGTATATTTGATCTCCGATATTGGCACGTTATCATCATTAGGGTTAGGGGATAATGACACAATTATCTCAGCGTCAATTCTAAAATGTCACAGCTACCGATCCCAAAGCTCATTGTTGCCAGTGGTCTCCAGAGTGGTTCAACGTCGTCTGTATTCAACACGCATCCATCACCCGACGGCATTTCTATAACAATCTTCTACACAAACCTTCTTTACTTATAATCAAATCCCACACAATGAGAACTAAGCCCGATTTCAATGTACAGGTAGGAAATGTCATTAATTCCTCAAACTTAATAACACAAAGCAGCGCAAAGACGAAATGTAAATAGATCTGATGAATGCCGCTGAAGAGCCGCAGTTTCGTACAAACATTGGTGAAAAGAAAAGCTGGCATCGGTAAACATTCGAATCTGGATTGCTTGAGTCTGATTAAATGCTCGTGTTAAGGTGATATCACTCAGGCTGTAATGATAGCAAATAAAGGTTCGTAAGCAAATTTGATCTTGTTTTGTTGAAATGCAAAAACACAGCTGTAATGAGCCCACTGTTCACGATACCTCTGACACAAATGCACCACAGTAATGAGACTAACACAATATCGTAGAGAAAAGATAACAAGCGAGACTAAGAACTGGGAGCTCGATGTCGATGGAAGCTGCAGGGATGTAATACAGGATTACAATCGACACAAACTGGCTTTCCGCCTGAAACGTGCAGAAGAATGTGCGCTAGAAGATAACATCTTGTGAACTAGACTTTTCCTGGCTGATGTTACCTGACGGATGGTTGTAGGTGGGATATCGGCAGGAAGTTTTTGCAAATACCTGGTGTCATTATGGAGTTTCATTAATCTATATATTACTGGAAATCATAATTTGAGAAAAATCTCTTTCAGTATATAACAGAGACTGGTAATTTTCTAGCGTGGATGTTATTCAATGTTGTATGAATAATATAGAACATATTTGATTTTATGTTGCATCGGTTGGGTACTTTGTTGTTAAAGTACTTGTTTATTTCCTTACCATTAATGGAGAAGCCTAAAAGACTGACCGGACATTGACATTATTCAGAGAAAAGCATAGTGAGTTTTTACCAAAGTGTAACTATAATCAAATTGTGCGCTTTGAGCATCCTTTGTGCACTTTGAGCAGGATAAAAAGCCTGGAACGGCGCGTTATGAATATTCTTAATCAGTCATGAAATCTGTAATTTTGCCATCAACATACCTTTTTCATTTATAGTAAAGCTTAAAATAAAATAGAAAACTTTTGACGGATATCAATACCCGCAAAAGGAAGATAACTGCCTCTGGCTGATGATAATTGAACCGAAATTGACTTTTGTATCAATTCTAAAAAGCACCCACGGTAAATTTTCAATCTGTTTCAATTGCAGTAGCATTATCCATATGAAATGGATAATGTCTTCATTTCTCTTGTCACAGAACTCAAGTTCCTGTCCAGCGTTGAAGTCATGGTGAGCCGTTTGACATTTAAAATCCGGGAAAAGACAAAAAATGTCAATACGTTTATAAGAGGTTTATTTGGAAATCAATTACAACAGATACAAAGAGCTCAAGAAGCATTCATCGTCACATTCGTGTTCACGCTCAATTTTCACCAATGTGACATTTACCATAGATTTGTCCAGTAATACAAGTGCGCGGTCTACTGGCAATGAAAGAGTTATGAAATCACAGCTAAACAGATAGGCACAGAACATTTTTTTTAAAACTGCATCAACAGAAAAAGGTGGTCATCAAACATGCTGCTGTGCATGCTTTCCAAAAGTTGAAAACATACTATCACGTTTACTTTCTGCTCAAAAGACTAGTGTACGTATGTGTGACGAGAGTCAGAATATATCTTCTATGTGAAACAATCATGACGGCGGCGGATGATTTGGTGTTTCTGATTTTAACAGAATCACTTTTTAACTTACGACAAGGGCCTCATCACAAGCAACGGACCTCTGTCATCTGTCGTCCTATCCCTGTCTTTCATCACCGGGACTCTGAGCTTTGCTTTTAACCTTTTCCTGTAGTTGGTTATAGGTGTCTGATTATCGGCTCCAGATGTTTGCAATTAAACCTTTTCCTGTTGAACTCTGAACTATTTGATGGGCCCAAGACCACTGGAATCGTTTTCCTGCTTTTGCCTGGTTTTTAGCCCAGCTTTGTGATTCCTGGATCCTGGTGTTTCTCTATGGCCCATTGCCTTTGCCTTCTGATCTCAGGCTTCTGCGATTCCCCCGTAACCTCTGGCTTCGGGGATTGACCTTTCACATTTGCATTTGGACAATTGTTTCTGACCAGGGTTGCTTGTCTTTGCTCTTGAAACATATCAACGTCTGTTTGATTTCTGGATTCTAACCCATGTCTACCTGTTTAAAGGTTGTTTCAAAATCAGTTTCAGGAAAATTCTTCTAAGACATCCAATCTTTTTTATTGTTGATTAAGGACGTCACGGGTTACGTAACCTACGGATGTCTGCAAAACGATTCAATACAAAAAACACACCATAATCTATATGTGAACAACAACAAGAAGAAACACTATTCCAGACAAATCGATGTATTTCATAGTCTTCCAGTAATAATCCAGTTACAAATCTAAACTGATATGTCTTAACAGCGTTGCATCGGTTAAGAGATTGCTTGAATATTGAAAACAGTGTGTGATGTGTGAAGTTCATTTTTCACTGAAGCTCGAACATAACAAGAGAACATATTTTCATTATAACATGCAGATTATATATACTAAGAACACCATGCGTTTGTGTATTGAATATACTTGTCATTGTGTTTCATTAAATATTTGTCCTTTGTCATCATGTCTTCAAACGCTCCACGTTAAACAATAGTGTCTAGCTTAAAGTATGATGATAATTAGAAATTGAATTAATCTTCAGTAACCCATGTTTGTCGTAAGAGGCGACTAACGGGTTCGGGTGGTTAGTGTCGCTGACTTGGTTGACACATGGCATCGTATCTCAATTGATTGATGCTCATGCTATTGATCACTGGGTTGTCTGACTCGATCATTCACAGACCGCCGCCATATAGCTGGAATATTGCTGAGTGCGGCGTAAAACTAAACTCACTCACTGGCTCGCTTTGATCAATATTCTCTGAACGAACACCAGATCGTTATGGAAACTGTTGATTGAAACACCTTGATTAAAACAATAACAAAACCCCTTTTTTTGTTGAGTGATATGATCTTGACAACACAAGCTAAATATTGTCACATGTTGTCAGTGACAACATTTTGTCATCAGCTATCCTCATTACAACGCGCCAGAAATACTCTCATAGTGCACCAGAGATGACCCAGTTCACCTCCTTCAATAAATCGGTTAATTACCTTGGCATCATGTGAAATGTAAACATTGTATTTATTCAGACGAAACAATAGCAAGTTAACCGTGACTGATTTTTGTTTCCTAAAACATAGCAAATTAAAAATCAATATAATTGTTTATATTCTTACAACGCCATGGTTCAAAACAGCACATTAGTGTTTGCAGTGAGTCTCACCGAATTTATGTACCTTGCTTGATATGTGAGTGTGCTGAATGTGTGTTCTTCTTTGTGAACCATGATTGTCTGTTTATTACTGCCAGCGTGAATATAGATGTCCTTATATGGATTAATAGTACAGCTTCAGTAACAGATATGTCGTTTCTATATCACTGTCCTCAATATCCCAATTATTAGACTTCCGGTGTGGGTTGGGAACGATTCTTCTCCTAATCTCCCTAGAATGTAAGCAAAGGGCCATAAGAATCTATTCTGGGTTACGGTCCTTCAGTTGATCTGTAAGCTATGACTATTGAGGCTCACATTCAGTATAATAATATAAACTATAAACATAACGATAGGGATAAGATCCTGATGATGGTGACTACGACGATAATGATAAGGATGATTACAACCATTACGGTGATGGCGATAACGACAACATCAACTATGACGACAATGTCTTGTTCTTTTATTGACAAGAACAAGATAAATGGTATGCCCCTGGACAAGAACCTGTGGTCGGACTTCTGAATCTTGTCCGTTCGACTGACCACATCGTTACAGCTACCGGAATTATTGGCCTCTCTGTCGGAAATGTCTGACAGTTGCCAAAGGTGCAAGAACGCACGAAGACCTCAAGGATGTTTTAAGGAGCGCATGAGTGAAACATTTGCATTTTATTGTACCTCCGAGGATGATTTCGTCTCTCATAGTTATTCATAAATGCATGTGGAATGATTCAGTCAATAGATATATTTGAAAATAACTGAATTTATCCATGTACTTCCGTGATGCGGAAATCAGAAAGTAAAGGGGTTGCCATTTCATCGTTTCCATATCACTTTTGTCGTTGTTCCTATTAATAGAATGATGTGTGGGCTGGACACGATTCTTCTCCGGATCTCTCTAGAATGTAGGAATAATTGTTGAAAACACGAGCAAAGGCCCATAAACAAAACATACCGTGCTAGGGTCCTTGCATTGATCTTTGAGCTATGACTAATGAGGCTGTCATTCAGTAAGATTCAGTAAAGTAATATTAACCATATAAATAACGACGGTGTGATGATGACAACGAATATGAATATTACTATTAGGGCATCATTTTTTAATGTGTTTCACGTAGCCACCAAATCCATAACATGGGTCGGTCGGGTAAAAAAACATAATAAAGACAAAATTATCTAAATATTGTTCTTGATTCTCATTTATTGTAATTATCATTACACTTTCTCGCGTTCCTTGGACTTGTGGCAGCGACTGATTATTACATTTTATATGACGAGACGGTACGTTTTAGGTTCGAGTCGGCGGTTTTGGGAGGGTGTGTGTGTGTGTGTGTGTGTGTGTGCAATAAAAGTAGAAGGGTCGGTCGGGCGATGAGAAACAGAATATAACAATGCAGCCCTTACTATGACGACGATATTGATATCGATGATTACAGCTTTGGGTAGTTGTGAAAGAATCTGGGCTCACATTTTCGTACCCCGGCTTCCCTGCTGGCTTACTGACACACACAAGACCAATGGCATGTCCCCGGTCAAGATTCATGAACCTGGCTAGCTATTCTCGAAACGTTCGTGTCTCTACGAACTTCTTAAGCCCATTCTTTACACATTGGCTACGATCAAAGTTAAGAATTCTTAGGACTACGAACGTTTCGAGAATAAGGGCCCTGAGGTCGGACTTCTGATCTTTGTCCGTGTTCAATTGACCACTTAGTTACCACTACCAGAATTAGTGGCAACTCTGATGGATATGTATGATAGCTGCCAAAGGTTCAAGAACTCATGACAACTTAAAGCGCATGCGTGAAACGTTTCCGGTTTATTGTACCTCCGAGGATGATTTCGTCGCTCATATGTATTCATAAATGCATCTAAGCTGATACAGTAAATAGATGCATTGCAAAATAACTTAATTTATCCATATGACTCCGTCAAGTTCCGTGAAGCGGAAATCAGAAAGTAAAGTACTTGCCTTTTCATCGCTGTTTTATGTTCGTGGGCGTTTCTTGTCAGTGTGTAATTACATTCACAGAGATGGATGCTCTGAGATTCAATCTAATTCTTACAATTTTTTTAGAAAGGAATACATTCGATATTCACTGGCGCTATCAGATCATTCTGTTGCCAATGCATATGTTGTGTTGCTGTATTAGATTTAAATCAGCTTTTAGCGATAGTTCACGTATATCATGGTGGGGTCACCAGAAATTGACTTTACACGTTGTACCCATGTGGGGAATTGAACCTGTGCGTTCGATGTGACGAGTTTGAACCACTACACTTCTTCGATGGGGCGGTTTCTGATACGCTCTTCAAAAAAAGAAACGCACATGCGTCTTCAGCAGTCCATTTCGATATACATTTTTGACAGCAATCGTCATTATGACAATTCCTTTGTTTGAATCTCGTTAATCATGTCGTGGTTGTTGTGTATTGCGAGCAAACGCATCCAAAAATGTTTTTGTAAAAACATGAATAGAGACATCGACTATAAAATGCCAAACCATATTCATCATTCCATTACGAAATTTACGACGTAAACGAAGATAAAAAAAAGCCAATATTGAACGTTACTGACCGACATATCGCCACTGGATTTTTGAAAAGCAGGGGAGTCTCAGTCTCAGGACACATACAGCACAGTACCATATCTGGATTATGGCATCAATTTACCCAACATCGTGGAAGACCAAGACTGACCACTCCTGCTCAGGACCGATTCATCCGGGTGTTTCACCTGTATACCTACCCTTTTGCTGCAGCAACGGACACTGCAGGACAGATGTCTGGTCTTCGAAGAATTTCCGATCAAACCATCAGAAGTGGGAATTCGAGCATAACGACCAAGAGTTGGACCTGTCCTGACACCACTACACAGACGAGGACGTGTCCTATGGTGCAACAGGGTACAGGCATGGAACTTGGGGAACAGGCTCAACGGTGAAACGCGTTTCCTCCTGCAACAAGGGGATGGGAAAAAACAAACGACACAAACGTTTTGCGCGGAAATGCGTTCGACAGGTGGAAAGGTTTGGTGGAGGTGGCGTCATGGTGTGGTGAGCCATGGTGGTTCCAGGCAATCTTATGCTGCTTATCAACCAAATGCTGCGACCTCACCTCCTCCCAGTTGTTATCCGCCAGGGGCAGGGGGGGGGGGGGGCTGTTTCATGCCCACACAGCTCGTGTAACAGGTGCCTATCTCGCCATTGAAAACGTCAATGCCCTACCTGTCCTTCCAAATCGCCTGATCTGAACCCGATCGAACATCTATGGGACGAACCTGATCTACGCGTGCGTAAACGTCACCATCTTCCACAGACACTCGCTGAACTTGCCAACGCGTTCCAGGAGGAATGGCGAAGAATTCCCCAAGCAAAAATCCGACAATTTGTGCAATTCCTTCCAAGGCGGTGTTCAGCAGTGACGGTTGCAAGGGGTGGTGTGACCAGGTACTGACCTGAACGCCCCCTTGTGTCCACACATGTGCAGTGAGTTAACTGAGTTAATGCTGGCAATGACAACAATACATATGTTCATCCGTGTGTCGAATTCCTTTCATCTATGTTCAAGCTTAATAGACTTATGTACCTATAAATACGTTTAATACATTTTCGTTGGCATCTGCGTTTCTTTTTTTGAAGAGTTTATTTGTATTGTCGCAATCGTATGTTGTTCATAGTAGTCAAACCCGTGAAGATCCGGGTATTCAATAAGAGGCAACTAACGGGATCGGGTGGTCAGGCTCGCTGACTTGGCTGAGACGTGTCATCGTATTCCAGTTGCGTAGATGGATGCTCATGCTGTTGATCACATTCTTTGTCTGGTCCAGACTCGGTTATTTACAGACCGCCGCCATATAGCTGGAATATTGCTATGTGCGACGTTAAAGAACTAAACAACGATATCGACTAAACTGGAACCTTAGTGCAGCATGCCCTTTTCATTTCAGAAATGTTGAGGCAGCCTGTCAACCATCTAGAGGCTGCAGGCAGGTGTAATCGCCTGGTGTCTTTGTGAGTGTCGCTGGTCGGTGCATGATTTTTATGCTGTTTTGTATTTTGCAGCCAAAGGAACCTGTTTCGACGGTTGGTCAAGGTTGGTAGTTCTTACGACAACCGTGGGTTACTGAAGACCAATTCTAACCCGGATGTACACGTGTTAATGTTGCTTTGATGCTGACTCAGATCCTAAACACAACGTTAAGCGTTTTCCTTGTCCCACACGTTTGACGCGTTTGGGGTCTAAACATTTATAGGTTTGTATTTATGTCGTGTTTGTTTGAAATCTTCTACAGTATAACTGAGCGTAGTTCACACAAACTGAAGGTGGATATTATTCCCACGAACGTCCAGCGCCATCGGTAGCAACGGTAAATAGTGTGAAATCCAACGTCATAAACTGTCGCTCATAATGTCAACCACTGGTTTTCATGGCCACGTCCGTTGACCTGAAAGGAATCAATTTGTCCAAACAGACCCGTTTGTAAATTAAAATAAGAAATGTTGCATAAGCCACATGAAAAGATGTCGTAAATATATGTAAGTGTACATTTGCAGTTAGAAATATCATCATCATCATCGTCTTCATCAAATATCATGAGCATCAAAGCCAAACAATTACACGTGAAAGTCAAGTTCCACCTCTATATATTTAACGGTAAGAAAATCTAAACTATAGATTCACCACTGCACGCTGAAATATGCTTTCGCTGAAAGACGAAGCATGATCTGAAATATTCATAACCTAAAACCTGATATGGATTTAAAGACTTATTTGAAGGCCCCGTTCGCGAAGAAAATTCAGTTCATTTGAAAAACGCTAATCCCACCATTTTTGTATACATTGCCTATTTCTGGTTCCAATTGAACATTTCTAAATCGACTTTTCAATGTAGATTTAACACAAAACTCTTAAACCCTGAAATTCCCAAGATAACTATTACACTTTTAGGATCTTGAAACCGGTGCGTCTCCCGTTTCAATTGGTTATCATGAGAAGGGATATCAATCTTTCCTTCGAGACGTTCTATGATTATAGAGAAATAATAAAGAATTGTCCGATCAATGAAATTAATAGCCATCACAGAGTGAAACTGTCCAGGCTAAGAGACGTCTTAAACGATTGGCATCAGTTTAAAAATCTGCTTTGAAATACATATATATTCAGACAAAATATGCACGAATCGGCATTTGCTGTGGAGGATACTGTGTTGCTTTCAATCTGACAAAAAGAACTGGTTCAATAAATCTGAAATATCCCGGCATCCTTTACTTTCCGTTTTGGGTTTTCTTTCGTGTAATTATTGATATTAATGTAAATATTCTTGTGTCGACTTGAAGTTGGCCTTGGGGACATATCAATGGGAAACCTCTATTCCAGCAACATATTGTGTTATTGCTTGCGGTTTGAGAGATGATTCAAACGGTGGACTATGTAATTCATCTATTAATGTGACACTTTAGTTGGGCCAGTCTTGGGTTTACTGAAGCCTTTTCCCGTCATATGCTGGAGTGTGTTGGTGTCACTAGGCTTAGGTTGATACCATGCTGTACAGAAGTTGAGGTTTTTTGTTTTGCTGTACAGTTGAGTTTTTGCCAGGTTGCTAAACAGTTGGGTTTATGTCATGTTGTACAGTACATTTGAGTTGTTGCTATGGTGCAGTACATTTGAGTTGTTGCTGTGCTGCTGTACATTTGAGTTGTTGCCATGTTGCTGTACATTTGAGTTGTTGCCATGTTGCTGTACATTAGAGTTCTTGCCATGTTGCTGTACATTTGAGTTGTTGCTATGTTGCTGTACATTTGAGTTGTTGCTATGGTGCAGTACATTTGAGTTGTTGCCATGTTGCTGTACATTTGAGTTGTTGCCATGTTGCTGTACATTTGAGTTGTTGCCATGTTGCTGTACATTTGAGGTGTTGCTATGGTGCGGAACATTTGAGTTGTTGCTATGTTGCTGTACATTTGAGTTGTTGCTATGGTGCAGTACATTTGAGTTGTTGCCATGTTGCTGTACATTTGAGTTGTTGCCATGTTGCTGTACATTTGAGTTGTTGCCATGTTGCTGTACATTTGAGTTGTTGCCATGTTGCTGTACATTTGAGTTGTTGCCATGTTGCTGTACATTTGAGTTGTTGCTAAGTTGCTGTACATTTGAGTTGTTGCCATGTTGCTGTACATTTGAGTTGTTGCTATGGTGCAGTACATTTGAGTTGTTGCCATGTTGCTGAACATTTGAGTTGTTGCCATGTTGCTGTACATTTGAGTTGTTGCCATTGCCATGTTGCTGTACATTTGAGTTGTTGCCATGTTGCTGTACATTTGAGTTGTTGCCATGTTGCTGTAGCATATGTTATATTTGGGATTACACTTTCTTAGTTAAGTACAGATTCTAGTACTTTTGGAGTTGAGTCCCATCCGGGATTCGAACCCACACCCTCAGAGTCAGGCACCTAATCGCCAGCACACAAAATCAGACGCCTAGACAACTGGTATTATAGACTGCGGACTTTGTGTACCCCTCTGATAAGTGTTAATTGGCACGGCTCCCACGACCGAAAGCTATGAAATACACAATGCCATTTTCGAGTAAGTACTAGAATCTATACTTTACTAAAAAAGTGTAATCCGAAATATAACATATGTTACATTTGACCACTTTCTAAAATTGCATTGTGTGCATGAATAAGGTTCCCAATGGAGAAAGGGTACACAAGTGTTCAGAGATACAGTCTTTATTTCACCAAGGACCATTGGTCCATGTCATCAAAACAACAAGGCGTATGTAATATACCATTGACACTTCAACAAGGACCAATGGCTTGTGTTGTAAAAAATATCAGTGCTTACATAAAAATACAATAAACACTTTACCAAGGACAAATGGTCATTTCGTGAATATATCATTGCTTAGGTTTCAGTACAATCGCCACTTCACCATGGGCCATAGATCAAGTCGTAAATACATCAGTACTCAGTAAACCAGGGGTTGACATTATGAGCACCGACCTGTTCAAAATGATGTGTTTCAGGTTATTCTTAAAACATGATGCAGGGTGTCATGGACCTCTGGAAGAACACACAACATCTGGGCACCGTTGGCGCCGGGAAGTCAACAGACATGGTATCGGATACCTGTGTTACAATTACTGAGACTCTGTATTCTGTGAACTCGATTAATGATTGGCAGTTTTAATCTTCAATGAGTGGTGAGTCAAATGAATCTTGGCATCAATTTGACCTGATCACTATATTCTTTATAATTAACCTGCTAAAAGAATATCTTTCATTATCTGTCAGGGTGTTGAATATCATATAGCCGTGTCACTCCTGTTATATTATGCTCATTCCAATAGATTCCTTTCTTTCTTTTTTTCTAAGATTCACAGAAGTTTGTTTTGTTGATATCTCCTTACAAATCACAGGTCCAGTAAAACAAGACACCGCAGAAACCTGTAAAGAGTCTGGTCCCTTAGTCATGTACCAGGAGCCTTTGATCCAGGGTTCGAATCCCACATTCGTTTATGATTCTCTGTTTGTCAGTATCACAGCAAAGTGAAACAAAAACTAAGACCTACATCATTTCGGGATTTCCTCCCACATCAAGCAGACCCGATGTTATATCAGAAATAACACCCAGAGCGGCGTAAAACATACTCAGCCACTTACTTTAGTGTCTAGAAACTGTTGGTTATTACAATCCGTTCTAACCCTGATCTTCACACATTATAGCATCCACACAGGTATGTAAACAGACACATACACAATGTCCGGGATCCGTGAAGATCCGGGTTAGAATTGATCTTCAGTAACCCCTGCTTGTCGTAAGAGGTGACTAACGGGATCGGATGGTCAGGCTTGCTGCCTTGGTTGACACATGTCATCGTATCCCAATGGCGTTGATCGATGCTCAAGCTGGATTATCTAGTCCAGACTCGATTACTTACAAACCGGCGTCATGTATCTGGAATATTGCTGAGTGCGGCGTAAAACTAAACTCACTCACTCACAATGTTCGGCCAAATCGACATATTCTCGCTGGAAATTGGACAAATCATTAACTCCGCACATGAGGCCTTGAGTCGAAGTTCTCTTGGTCATGCGGTTTTAATAATATTGATATAGATTGTGTCACTAAAATGATTGATGACGGGCTAGGATGCACTTAGGAACTGGAAGTTATTGACAAGTGGAATCAATTATTACTGAGAACAAGGTCCGTTAAAACATAACATATTACCACTCTGCCAGTGGTGAATTATGTTTATGTTTTGGCATCGTGTAACCCAGCGTGTGAGGTGCTAAACAATCATTAAATGCCAGACAGTCAACGAGGGACATTATAGATGTAATTAACCCCCGAACGCCCCTCCAAACAACTTCCCTGTTGATCGATAATCGATAGTGTGTTAAAAGGTGTAAAGATCAATCACTCCAAGTGTCAGGTTGTTTGATTCCAATTCATCAGGGAAATGTGGACAGGAAAATGAATGAATGAATGAATGTTGCTCAACGCCGCACCAGCAGTCTTCCAGCTATTCACAGAGAGATCGAGAGAAGAAAAACGTAGAGATTGTAAATGGAACTGTATAAAAATTGTGAAGGGGAACAGTGTAGAAATCGTAAAAGAACCCCCAACTTGGTTGATCACATGGGTGAATCTAGTTTTAGTCCGCTCTAAGCAGTATTCGGGAAATTCCATGACTGTGGATACGCTAAACGCTTCACTCCCATGAATGGAATAAAGCCCCCCAATAAACCTCAAGTGTGAGGAGCTTTGCCACTGTCCTCATTATACAGAAACAGCCTGGAAGTCATTAATGGAACAGTTTATAAATCACACAAGAAGACAACCTTGAAGTAACTAAAGGGGAATGTCACAGACATCGTGAAGGAGAAAAGATAAAATTTGTACAAGATAAAAGAAACTGTTTTGTTGATGTTTTGTAGCAGCTTGTAAGTAATCATGTCTCAGTTAATTTTCCAGTTGCATCACATCATGTAAATTATCACGTGTCTGTCAGACTAATCAAAGTTATGTCCCACGCTGTCATGCACGATGCCCCACACTCAACATGTTAACCTGATATATGGTGTCTCTCTTATGACGAACAATGAAGGAAATGAAGAACAGTCTTGAAATTGTTTCGAGAACAGACTTGAAGTCGCTATAGAGAACAGTCTTGGAGTCCTTTACAAAACGGTCTTGAAGTCGGTCTTGAGAATAGTACCAGTCTTGAAGTCGCTATAGAGAACAGTCTTGGAGTCCTTTACAAAACGGTCTTGAGAATAGTACCAGTCTTGAAGTCGTTAATGGGAACAGTCTTGGAGTCCTTTACAAAACGGTCTTGAAGTCGGTCTTGAGAATAGTACCAGTCTTGAAGTCGCTATAGAGAACAGTCTTGGAGTCCTTTACAAAACGGTCTTGAAGTCGGTCTTGAGAATAGTACCAGTCTTGAAGTCGTTAATGGAAACAGTCTTGGAGTCCTTTACAAAACGGTCTTGAAGTCGGTCTTGAGAATAGTACCAGTCTTGAAATCGTTATTGGGAACAATGTTAAAGACCTTTATTAAGAACAGCTGTAAAGCCTTTACTGACAACAGCATTGAAGAAGTTATTGACAACAGGTTTGAAGAGCTAATTTACAACATCCTTGAAGTAAAGGAGAATAATGTTAGTCATGACTGTGACGTCGTCTGTGGCAACGGCCTTAAATTAGTAATCGGCAAAAGTGTTTTCGGGAGTAATTATTCAGGACCAAAAGCTACGTCAGGTTTGGTAGCAAAAGTCCGTCTTTGGGCAGACTCATGGGGCATAAACTTTGCACTGAGAAACGTGACTGGTTTGCCAAATGTCCACTAACATGCACAGTATGCCTCGCAGATAAGCCAGAGATGGAGACACTGCCTTCTGCTTGTGTCATACTATACAACGATTTGTGGTCCTTATAATAGTCTGCTAACACTCACAAAATCTGAATGACCAAGGAACATTGGTTTTAATTTTCTGATCACCAAACCAATACGTTAGTCGCTTATGGTATATTGTTCTCGTGACTCTAATATGGTCCCTACGGGTACCCACTTTGTATCCTGTCGCAAAATGAAAATGAATTTATGTGGAAATCCTTCGTTTAATGGATTCCCGAAATCCTTGGGACTTTTCACTGCAAACCTCTTCGGTATTGGTCACCAAAGTATACTACCCATTTAAGCGCGTGATAGCCAAACTACAACTCAATAGAAGCGACCCAGCAACCACCTCAGTGTTGGTCACTAGAGTCTACTGACCCTTGAAGGGCGTGATAGCCTGACCTCGCCTACTTTCCTAGACCAATTAGAATGACCGTCTTAATTTCATTCTTTCCCAATCAGTAGTCTAGACTAATTGGCATGCACATCCTTTGAAGTCTTCTGCCAAGACGAAACAGTGACACTTGTTTTAAACTGTTGTCTTGCTCTAAGGATGTGCCTATGCCACAAAACACATCCTCGTATAGACAGTTCGTATGTCTCCAGATAAGAACGATGAATTGCAAAATGACTCAAAACAGGGAATACTCTCTTAAATATCAATAGGGTACACGGCAATGAATACCCTGTGCCCAACGATATCTGTTGTTTTTGGTCTGGCGAGCGAACGCTTTAACCACTAGTCTACTCCACCACGCCTTACATATGAAACAAACGGACTGTCGACAGACACTTTTGAAGGTGACGAAGATCCAGTACCTAGTTGCATGTTTTGGAACTAGGGGAAAGTGACTCATCAACTGGGAGACCACTAAACAATTTATTGTTAATCTCAGTCTGGTCGTCTAACTCAATTGACTCCCGTATCAATCAGCATTATGTCAGGTGAGCAAAGTTCACCTAGAATCTTCCGGAAAACCCCTAATGATGAGATCGGTGGTATAAATCACACAGACGAGCATATTGATGAAATAATAATCACCAAATTTGTACATCATTTAACAGTTAGTTTTACATGACAGTGTTTATAGATAGGACTAACACTGCGTCTGTTTTCCTAAATGGTATTGATTATTTTGTCGTATAGTGGAATTGTTATCCAGCACTTGCTGAAATACATCGCCAGAGAATTCATGTTGATGAATTTGTGCTGAACCAATTGTGGATATTTAAATGCTTCATATTCCCCTTTGGGCACCAATTTCGTATTTAACAGAAAATCCTAGCTGGCGATGTTTCGCAAACCAACTCCATGCATATATCTGGAAGACAAATGGAATTTGCTCGTTTTTCCTATCCAAATTTGAATACATTCTGTTGTTTGAGTTCAACTGAGGTAAAGTTTCATCTGTAACACTTTCGAAATTATGTCCTCCCTTCCTCCAACAGTGATGGAGAAGTTGTGAAGCCTTAGGCCCAAATACCCGTGAAGATCCGGGATAGAATTGATCTTCAGCAACCCATGCTTGTCGTAAGAGGGGATCGGTTGGTCAGTATCGCTGACTTGTTTAGCACATGTCATCGTATCCCAGTTGAGTAGATCAATGCTCATGATTTCGATCACTGGATTGTCTGGTTCGGATTCGATTATTTAAGACCGCTGCCATATTGCTGGAATATTGCTGAAAGCAACATTAAACAACAAACAAGCAAACATAACACACAAGTAGAAAGATAAATGAAGCTGGACATGCCTAAGAAATGCAGACTCTCAGATATAATCATTGCGTGAACCCCGTCATAACGGTTGACTTAAAAAATACTTTGTCTTCATTTAATTTTGAAGGAAAAATCAATGAGCATCCTATATGGACTTAAAGATGAGTTTCAAGTTCTGTTCTGCATATACGGGTTTCCAAGAAATAGTTTCCGAAATAACTTTTAAATGTTTACTTGACACGAAATGTGTTAATTACGAAGTCTCTGGATGATAACATAAGTTTCCAATCGCCGAGGCAACACGTTTCCTGTTGTACTTCAATCAGCTGTCGTCGAACATGTTTTCAATCTCTCCTCAGAGACGATTTCTGGGGATGTTACGAATACAACTTTATTCCATCAATACACATGTATTACCTTTCACAGATATAACGTGTTTGGCTTAAAAAGATGGGATAGACGATTATCAAACACTACATTTTACCCAAACATTTTCTCGACACGAAAGTTTGTAATGGCGTCATCTTCCTTCTTCTCCCTGGACGGCTATCATGGACCGCCTTCAGCTGAATGATCGTTTTCAATAAAACTTCTAAATTCCAGGAAGGTGGAATTGTACTGTTATCTCAATATGTTGATGTTTTGCAGTTGTCGTATTGGGAGCATTCTATATGTGTTAAAGGAGCCATACTCAGACTCAGGCTGAAACAGGTGGTCTAAAAATGCGTGAATTTCAAGAGAAATTATCTGTCCGCGAACATGTTCAGACAAAGAATATATATTGGGTAAATTAAGCTTGTTTCCTCTTTCTGTTGTTTTTAGTAAACCACTCATCTTTATCTCTTTAAGTCTGATGATTGTTTTTATTAGTAGTCTTTCACAGCCATATTTATTTCTGGAACTTGAAGAGATTATTCAATACCCATAAGAAAGGGGATTCGGAAACATTGCTACAATAGCATAAACTGATTCTCTTTAAACTCACATACAATGCAATTGGTCTGTCAGCCAAAGTATTGACATATATAGAGACACCGTCAGGAAGTGACTGGATTCACTATAAGCATAGGACACGTGGCTTCTGGCTACCTGTCTCCCATTTGGACCCTTTTTACTGCAGCCATGAGCCTCGTGGTCGAAGAATCACCAATAAAACCTCTCCAGCGGAAATTTGATAAAGTGAAGCCAGGTTCCGTGTGGCTAGGTTTATTACTACGTCTAACAACTCTGTAGGTTTTTTAAGCGCACGTGTCTCTCGTGAGTACCTCGAGTCGAATTGGTCCACTGGCGTGATAAAGTAAGTGCCAATCTACCTTACGCCGCCATGAGACAGATGACACAATTATAACTTATTGGTTAATGAATGTGCAGCCTCCCAATTTTTCTTGTATGGTTTAGAACATGGTAACCTAACATTTAGCCATACCTCGTCAGAAGGGACTTTATAGATACAGTGATGCTCGACACAGTACAACTGGGGATACGATAACTTCATCTATATATTGGACTGGAAATCAGTGATGACACCAGGTGTTCGTCAAAGGGCTAAGCGTGTCCTGCCCTTCCAGTAACTCCCGGCACTAACACATTGATATAAAGTAAGTGTTTGTTATCTGACACCACACAGCAGCACTGTATTTAACATCGGCTAGTGACGAAACCAGACAATCAAGTGATAGACTGACGAGAAACTCCAGTGACAAGACAGTAATAATAATGTTACTCAATAGTTAAGATAATCCTCAGTGAAAACGTCATTTACGATAAGCCTTGGTGAACTCATCATTTGGCATGACCCAGCTGCACACTTCATTTGGGTTAAGATGAACACCTGATTTGAAAATAGATGTGCCCTACGAGGATCTGGATTAGAATTGGTCTGCAGGAAGTCATACTTGTCATAACTCGACTATCAGGATCATATGGTCAGGCTCCCTGAACTGACTGATGGATGTTATCGTATTGAATTTGAATAGACCAATGCTCATGATATCACTGGATTGTCTGGGTTTTATAGCACTGAATATATCATGGACATGTGTCAGTGTGTGTAGGGAGTGCACATACATTTGATCAATTGTTGGTGCTCTTCTTAGTAAGCATGACAAGCTTTTTCTCTTGTCAACCAGGATCAACTTTATACAGTGAAAACCCGTGAATCCAGTTGTAATTGTCCCGATTGTGTCTGTCTGTCTGCTTGTTGTTTAAATGTGTACTCGGTAATATACCGGCAATGTGCAGGCGGTCTCTAAACAACCGCATCTCGAATAGCCAATCCAACGGCGAACCTAGTGCTGTTGGCATAAATGTATGTTTGAGGTAATCATCGAGCGCCGTTTCGAAGGGCTGATAAATACCCAAACTTACGTCATTGCCCACATGTGCCCTCCTTAGTGGTTGGTAATAATCCTTTGTTGTGCTGAAAGATTATTAAACTGGGGCGACTTTATGCGACATGTTATTGTCGGTCTTTCAGTTTTAGGGTCGATATTTATTGTGTATGGAAAACCTTTCTTGTCACTATGTGGCTCAAGTATTGCCGAGGTGACGTTAAATTTTAACTCACTCACTCACTCACTTAGGGGTGGAGGGGGTGGGGTGGCAGTGGGTTAGCCTTGTGTTTAAAGTGTTTGCTCGCCATTCGAAGACCAGGGTTCGATTTCCTAGTGAGTGATTATTTATCATCGCATCGGCGAGATATCATAAACGGGAACAACACAATATAAAAACGGGCTGTAGATCGCCAGCAACTGAAGAAAGATCACCACACTAGGGATCATGGGGACTTACAGTACTTTTGCTTCCTGCAGGGACCCTTGCTGGATTTATACCATTCCCTCAGCCATTGGCGATTGTATTCCAACATTGTGTGAAGTCCTCTTCAAGTGTCCGCCTCCTAAATATGGTAGGAATATTGCTAAAAGCGACATATAACCTCACTCACTCCACTCGAGCTGTTGCTGCTCAATAGTATCCTTTAAGTTCGAGGTTCTAAGCACGCACGCCCACACATCGATCGCGTGACATGTGTCGCACACAAGGTCACCTTTAACCCGAGAAATAGTGTTTCCTCCGACAGCAGCAAGACAGTGGGTCAGTTTTCCTGTGTGTATTGTATCCGTACGTAAATAAAAAATAATGGTTTAGATTTTTCCCCAATTTCCAGCTGCTTTTAAGCTTAATTCCCGTCCTGTGAGAAGAAATAACGTTAAAATTAGTTTTTCAAAACTGCACTTAGAAATCTTTATGCGTTTGTCCACACGATCGAACTCTCTGAAACGACGGTTCCCGGTGGTGTGGGAGAGAACGGAAAGCAATTCAAATATGCTGAAAGGCCTTAACTCAGAGCTTAAATTCCGTACAACGATCTATCAGTGTTTCTTCTCCAGCATTTTTCAAATGGGCACTTCAGTCCTTAATGGAGGAAATTGTCGGCCCACTCAACGGAGGCAACTAAGTTTGCCTTGCAGAGTTACGCCCCTTGATCGTGCAAGATTGGATAACCGAATCATTGGGAACAATTATTACTAATGGGTTGACAGTTCCTTAGTATGTGCATGGGGATTTGTATAAACACATGGTGTCATCACTGAACCAATCATATTTCATTCCAATTCACCACTGCTTCTCCTTCTACGTCCAATAGAATCTGTTTTGTCGGAAAGTCGAGACTGGGTATTCACTGGCCTTGATGAGTGATATTCAGCTCTGAATTTCCGTGATGTTGGGAATAATTCGATTAATGCGTCAATGATGCTGAGTGTAAATCTTTTCTTTGGCGTCCATCGTTTTGATGTTGACATATTGATAAAAAACAGCGTAACACCATACTCACTCACTCTTAAATCACAGAGTTATTCGTAGGCACAATAATGTCAATAAACCTATGCATGTACACTCTTTTAGTATTTGGCTCGTCACTATATGGCTGAAATATATTATTATTGTTATAATAAATTTAATTAATAAATTACCTCACTCATTTAATAGTGGGTTGGGCAGATGTTAAGAACATAATAATTTATGTTACTATGGTTATATATAATGTTAACATTGTCATCATCATCATTATCAGCACCATCATCACCTTTATCTATGTCAGTTCAGTCATTTATCAATATGCATCGTTCAATGTGTACATGTTTCTACACGACAAACCCTTGTTCTAATGGTGAAGGTCATCACCCTCTATATGATGCTACGAATGCCACTTAAGGAAGTTACTCTCTGTGAACTAATAGAAAATATCCCAAACCCTGACCGCATTGATAGAAAAATGTATAAGTAGTCTGATTCATCAAAGTATACTCATGCCAATAATGGTTGTCACCCCCTTCAATTTTTTTAATTGGAGAGGGTGTGTGGGTGGGGGGTGTGAGGTGTGTGTGGGGTTGGGGTGGGAAGGGGGGTGACAACCATTATTGGCATGAGTATATTTTAAAGTGATTTCTTTAAACGATTTTGAAGAAGCTTTGAAAAATTACATACCATTTCTAATTGACATAAGTTAAAATGAATTGATAAAAATATCATAAAAAATAAAACAGTCCATTGCGCGATTTATATCATATGCATGTGTTTATGAATCGCAATCAATAGCAACGATACAATTTGTTGTGCAGGGCCCGTTTCACAAAGATATCGTAGCGTTACGACTGTCGTACCTCCTACACTGTAACGTAGACATGCGACAGCCGTAACGCTACGATAGCTTTGTGAAGCGGGGCCCTGATGCGAGCGTATGCCAGGAGCTGTCACTCGTCACACAAAGGCGAGTCAAATGTTTGCCTGAGATGACACTGGGATATGTGATACCAATGAAAATAAGGAATTACTTCGGACATCATTTTCGTTACCGATTAGGAAATGTACTCTGTTTGATACTATACTCCTTTTCGAAACTTCTACTTGGGACGTCAGTGTTGTAACCTTGATCAACGTACTTCAGAGCAAAGAGTATAATGATTCTCATTGAAATCTTTGCATAAGAGCACGATCGACTATACCTCAGATTTTGTTAAAAATGAAGACACTAAAGAGCTGATATGTTGCTAAAATTATAGAAAGTTGAAATCGTCCTTCTTTTGTTAGGGTCTTGTCGATAATTCTTCACTGTCTTAATTTACCTATTTATACGTTTCCCTTATCTACTCATATACCCAATGTTACATCTTAAAGTTAATTATAATCCACATCTGTGACAGGAGATCGGATCCATTAGGCAAGAATCTGAAAGTCTGTGTTCATCCTCAAAATCTGTTATATTTGGGATTACACTTTCGCAGTAAAGTACAGATTCCAGTATTTATGAAGTCACAGGCGGGATTCGAATCTACGCTCTCAGAGTGAGACGTCTACCCGCAAGCACACGAAGTCAGCGAGCTACATCACCCTGTCCATACAAAATGGTAATATCTAGAATGGAATGTTTATTCATATCTACATCAGTCCTGCTAAGCTGTCGACATACAAGATGGACGAAACCTTGCAGAGCGCGGTCAAATTCAGTGTTACCACTGCACACCAAACACCATTTCATCAATAACTGGTGAACCCCCGCATCTCCAAGACGAATACCTATGTTGCATGTTAAAGACCGTCTAGTTATTGATCTCTCAGAATCCTCACAAAGTGTGGTCAAGAATGCTCATTTTCTGCATGTAAATTGATATTGATTAAGGAAAACATGTAAAAAGTCATACATTAATAATTTATTCCAAACTCTTATGCAATTATATGGAAAACTATGGAATATAACTAAAGCAAAGGATATTAGGAACAATTCATAAAAATCTGAGCTAAAGCGCCTAATACATAAAATGCCAATTTGGGTTTGCAATAGTTATTTCCTAAATGTCTTTTCAATGTAGATTGGAAAAGATATCTCGTTCCACCGAAATTTCTAAAGGTAACGTTCCACTTAAGAATCCGGAAAACGCTGCAGTTACCGTTATATTTCATGGAATTTGTGGAATATTTCAATGGAATAATTTTGTATGGACCAACTTTGTGTTGTGAGCTATATTGAATACGGATTTTTTACAATGGATGCATCTATCGGTTGTCCCAGTGGCAACCTGTTCAATTTGAAAGACGCCCTCATCGATACAAGATGAAGAAGACAATCGACGTTCAAAAGATTATTTTAATCATCCAAGGAAAATGTTTGATCTGACATTTTGTGATCTTTTCTTGTGTTGCCAGCATATCTCGTGTTAATGCTGACCATCGTGGTTAAAAAAATCTAAGATGCCTTGCCCATAAAACTCTTATTTGCCATTTTCAGCCGATTGTATTCAAACCTTGGCATTGATTGAAACATTCCATTACGGGTTTCATAGCTTGCTATTGTTGTCTCATTCCAAGATCAGTGAACACGTGAACGTTGTTTTAAGTTTTAGAATTACTCTTGCAAGAACACTAAAGGGATTCCGTCAGCACCAAACTCATGAACTTCACCAGCCACCTTCCCTGTCACAATATATGAGCGAGGATGGTTTTACCAATTTTACCAAGAAATCTACAAAGACGTGGCAGGTGCCATTGTACCAATGTGGGGAATGGAACCTGTTCTTTCAGTGTTGTGACTAAATGCATTAACCACTGAGCTAACCACACCCTCGCGACTTCCGGGATGATGCCATCCTATTGGGCGGATGGCGGATGGCGGCGACTGTCCGTGTATCTATGGTAATATATGTACACATTTATGAAGTTATGCTTCAAGACAGCGATGCGTGGTATACATATACCGATCTAAAATGTTTTCCAGTTATCGTTTAAGACCTCATGACTTTATTCATGATGTTTTCCACTCAATTCCTGGGTCTTTTTCTTGACGGCTTACGTTCTGTTCTCTTTTTACGACTTCTTGACTGTCTTCATGGTTGTCTGCTTTTATGACTTCTGTACTGATCCCCTTTACGACATTGTGGCAAACTTCATGCACAACATTGATTCCATTTATTTTTCCAGGGAGTTTTTAATAATGTTAATTCCAATTTAATTTTGTGGTTTTAAAACGAAATAGAATTATTCCATAAAATGCTATGTATATAGTTAAATATTGTATCGAGAGGTAGTATATGATGATATGGCTGAAATACTGCTGATGTTGCGATAAATTCTAACTCACTCACTCATGTACAACTTCCAGGTGGTTTTCCTTTACGACTGCTGTACCGTCCTATAGTTTCTTTGCTTTTCTCCTGGACTGTGTCTACACCGAGCTGTTCCATTTCCCACTTCTGGTCTGTATGCCCAGGTCTTCGCTTTTGACGCCTTGTCTACTGTTATCCTTAATTACCTCTATACTGAAATGTTCCCATTACCATCTATTGACCACATCTATTGTTTTCTGGCACTTTTTCTAGGCTACTCTGCATATCGGATGTCGTTTCACATTTCACATGCTGCCTTTTCATTGTTCGAAACAGCCTTGATCACCAGTCAATGGCTTTGCTTGTGGGTTGTTTACCGCCACACTCACCAGTATTCCAGGTATATGGCGGCGGTCTGGAAATGATCGAGTCTGAGCTAGGCAATCCAGTGAACAACAACAAGAGCATCGTTCTACGATAACATATGTCATCCAAGTCAGCGAGCCTGACCGTCCAGTCCTGTTTGTCGCCTCTTACGACAAGCATGTGTTGCTGATGACCAATTCTTACTCGGATCGTCACTGGTCAGCAGTCAATGAGAGAGTTGTTTGGGAATCGGCATGGGTTAGTAAAATGGTTAGTTGCCCCTTAAAGTGACTGCCGTTAAAAGCTTCTAAAATTAAGGGTAGCCTGGTGACTGAACCATGGGTCCCTCAGGCTTAAGGTACAGGTTCGAGTCCCCTCAAGGGTGCTGTGACTTCAGATAAACTTAATCGGTTCTCAAGCTCGAGCTCAGCCTTTCTGATACTCTATGTAATACAAAAGGGTGCAGTGTTGGTTAAATATTTTGCATAACATTATTGGTGGGTTGAACTATTCAGCGCTTCCTGGGTTAAGACCCATTTACTGTCTGGGCTGCGGGAAAGGGCAAGGGCAAGGGTATCTTAGTTGATGATGAGCCCAAACAGCCCGAATATGCAAGGACCACCAAACCTCTCTCTGCTACATATTTTCATTTTAAAATATTAAAACATAAAATATCTAAAAATCTATTCTCAGTTACCTCGAAGATACAGACGTAATGCTCCCCTAAAGGAAAGATTTCCAGCCACCAATAACTGCAGTAATGGGGGAGGCTAGCATGTTTTTCTTTCCATAGTCTCTGACTTTAGCGATGTCGCAATTGCATACATCGATAATCATGATGCCAGTTATTGGATTGTCTGGTCCTGACTGGAGTATTGGCAATATAAGAGCTACTGTATTTATACGTCTCTCGAATGCTGACGATTTTAAGGTATAGGAAATGATGATGAAAAAGTTATTGCATCAAGACTAATGGGTAAAACGGTTCGGCTATATACACCTGCCAATTACACCACATCACGCGAGATCTCGTTCTCACCTGTCTCTTTTTCTCAAGGGAGACAATTTGCGGGATATAAGTGTCGTCGAGCCAGACAAGATGAAATGTCAATTAAATTGATATCGGTGTTGTGTTATGTGTTCTTCTGTCATAACTCAGCCTGGTGACAGCAGACGCTCCGGGACCTACAGACAGAGATTGCGGAACAACCAACCTGTCTTGCACTTTGTGTTAGACACATGGGTATTTAACTCAGCCGTTCATTTCCATACATTATTCCAACTTTCAGATACTCATATGCAAGGAATAACTATCTTCCCGTGGAAGTATTTCTGAACAAGTATATTGAACATCCAAGTTCGTTTCAGTATAGGATTCAGATATAGGTATAGGTGTTCAAGATTGCCGTTCGGTTTGGAAAATGCTTTCGCCTTGCCATATTTCTGTTATTCTCGTTTCGTTTCAGGATATGGTATCGCCGTTTCAGCTCCCTATTCACAGTAGCATTTCTACCCTTTGTGTACTCTTTCTGTAGCCTTTCCCGATGATTCTATGTTACAGAATGGAGCAACAGCCGCTGTCTTCTGCACATTGTCATGGTCATAGGAGATGTAGCTTCTTGTGATGCATCACCATAAGAAATCAGATGTGAAATTGATGTGAAATGTAACATTATGTATTATCAGCACTTCATATTATTGTATACAGGGATATCTGATAAAAAAGTCAAATGGAATTCACAGATAGTTTCCAATATGTCAAGCAATCTATTAATCTAGAAAAACGAAGCTCTTCTTAAGAATGAGATGTCAGTTAAGGTTTGGCAAAATTGAGAAATATCAAATAAATCAATTGTCTGGAATACTTGTGCGTTACGATAGACCTAGATTACGAAACATATACCCCTTGACGTCCTTTAATCAGCATGATTAGATCACTTTGGTCTAAATTAGCTCAGGGACAAACGGCTGGACAACTAGTAAGCAAAGAATCTACACCAAAATTAACACCAGTTAATAAGGTTCGATTGACAAAGATCAGAAACATGCTTTCGTTGTCTCTTGAATCTACCGCCAGCAGAACAGTTTCACCTGGAAGGAGATTATCTTCCTTCCGTCGCTCGTATTCTGTCTAGACTCTTCGAACAGAGAGTCTACGTGATAGTATGTGTTCGAATTTCAGAAACCAAGCATATCATCGCATTCAAGACAGATTTTTTTCTAAGGATGCTTTTTTTCTTCTAGATTGAAGTCCCAGTTCTGTTTACTTCAGGTTTCACAACACTTTGAATGTCAGTAGGCTTTGACATTTGTTAGACTGGACAAATCTGTGTTTCAACATTTATTAATATCACATTGTAGCCCATTGGCTGACGGGGCTCCACATGCGGGGGGCATTTCGGGGGGCTAGTAACCATGGGTCCCTCCTTCAGTAAAATGCATGTTAACATTAACAAAAACTGGTTTTCGAGGTACCTATTCCGGGCATTTTTAATGTTGCCCGACGCGCTTTTTATACACCATTTTGGGGAGAGGGGTAACGAATGTAGCAATATCGTCTTGCCCTGTAGATCGACCGCAACCAACTACCACTTAAAATGTTGGTATTTACATTCTCTTTCACATGGTATATGATATATCAGGTAGAAAAGTAGGTCACCAGAGGTCAAAGGTCACAGAATTTAACCGATGCCCAAAATCTGACTCATGCTACTTTATGTCAATGTCCTGGTGCCAAATGGGGAATTTTATCATGGTAACACCACAAGAAGTGAACTATGATGTTGTAACAAAACAAAAGGGCTAATGCTTGATCATTTTGCCAATTTTCGCTTCTATTGCATGTGAAGTAATATGTCAAAAGTATCAACCCTAAAATGGGCTTTCATTAAGTCACATGGTCAAAGTCATTCATCATCGGAGCTGTCACTCTCCTCACTAGACATGTATTCTCTGAAGAGTTGTCATCCTCCTCCTCACTCAGACATCGTATTCTTCATTCATCAAGAGTTGTCATCCTCCTCCCCATCATCATTATCATCTTTCATCATCATCATCATCATCATCATCATCATCATGTTGCTTGAATATTGCTAAAAGCTTCCATCTAAGTCAGTCGACAGTATATCTTCTAAAATGTCTACCAACTGTTAAGGAAGGATTTCTCCATCAGTCCATTTTGGCTGCATGACACCATTCTCGAATGTCGATCCGTGACCATCCATGGGATCAGGTGAAACCGGATCTGGAATGTGTGCTTGCCTCCATATCAACACCTGATAATTCACTCGATTCACGTGTTATGTCAGCTTTGACAGAGAGTTTTCTATTCTCACGAAGACACCAGGCGATGACACCTGCCTGCAGCCTCCAGATGGTTCCCTGACTACCTCACCATTTCTGAAAGACAACAGGGAATGAATGTATCGAGTACATGACCCCCGTGTGTACCTGACCGGTCTGACAATCAGCACTGTCAACAGAGATCTAGTTCCACTACGCTTATGAAGTTGTAGCACCTGGTAGCTGGCACAATTGGATTACAGGAAACCTAATCTACGACCTTCTGCCTCTCAAATTTAATTACAACGCACTTTAACGTTGTCCGAATGTGAAACGTGTATTATATGTCACACAATGGCTGATTTTGGAGCAACGTTTATTTGCAGTCGGCTTTGGCTGTTGGAGTTATATGTGCCGTCAGGCGGATATCTACTGGGTGGGAGGCTTCACCAGTGTACGAGTCACCACATTGACAATTGATCATATAGATCCCTTGTTAAACTGTAGGTCGCGGCCGCTGGCTTGGACGTTGGTGTCCTATAATGAGCCAGTGCACATGGTATTGCTGACTACTTTTTGCTAAAGTAATATATTGATTTAACTTGACGTCTCTCCAATGGGTTATAGCTGAAACGGCCCCAAATTGGCTATAACGGCCCCAAATGCTTTGGCTGAAATGGCCCCATGACTAAAGGGCCCCAAGTGAAAACGGCCCCTTTTTTGCCAAAATTGCCCGAAATATTCAGCGTTTTTTCAATGTGTGACCCTAGTCATAAATGATAGATCAAAACGCATATGTTTCAATTACTTATTAAATTAATTAACTTTGACATTTTCATCATGATTTTATTCTGTTTAAATGGCCATGAGGCCAATAATACATGTGGAAGATATGATTCAAACTGAATATTGTACAGATCGTCTAACAATATTCACTAAAATTTAAGTTTGACAAACATTAGATTTAAGAATCAGAATTCAAATTGTTAAAAACACATCCATACCATGAAGTCACACATACAGTCATTAAAGCAACATTGAAGTAGCAGTTGCTCTGTGTCGAGTGAATCCTGACAGAGCTGGTGTTTTGACAAACATTAGCAAATAGTACATAAATGAATATGATAAAATATAAGTCTATGAACTCAAGACTATGGCATAGTGTTCTCCGTGTCAATGATATACAGTATTTATTGATGGTGATAGATGGTTACTGTACATTCACAATGACACAACGCTGTGTGGTTTGCAATAAGACCATCCGGAAAAACCAGCACGCCATTAGCTGTGATGGTTGTCAACTATGGACACACCGTCTTTGCGGCACAGGGATTTCAGCACTCAGATACAAGGAAATATGCAGAAGCAAAGAAGATATTTCCTTCACATGTGAACCATGTTCACGTTTACCAGAGCAACAACCCATGGCACAGGATGACCAGTCAATCAGTGGGAATCAGACATTCGGCAATTTCAACATAAGTCTTGAATCCGACGTACCAGAGGCAAGGGTACACAGGAAGATATCTTCGAGGTCTGGAGAGGTTACAAGGATGGATACCTATCGCTGGGTCAACTTTTGACCAGATGCAGCCAAATCCATGGACCCATCACCCGCTGACTTTATATCTACGAACTGTTCTCTTGTTGGTATCATGCAAGAACCACTGGAAGTTTATTGTCTGTGTTGTTATTCTATTTAATACCCATTATGTAACTTCAGATTACACTAAAATTGAAAACAAATACATCGTCAAGAACGTTAATAGTACTGCTGTGTGTGCCGCAAGGAGTGTGTTGTTAGGACGTTTTCTGTTTTCAAAATATGTTACATGTCAATATTAATGCTCAAATATATTTCACGTCTTTTTTTGCAATTGTACGGGGTCATTTCAAGTAACATAGTTGATAGCAACATCGGGGCCGTTTTGTACCGGGGCCGTTTTAGCCAATTTGGGGCCGTTTTAGCCAAGCAAAATTTGGGCCGTTTTGTCATGGGGCCGATCCCTGTAGGGTAGAGTGATTCATCCTTGGGAAGGCATTCTGAAGATATGAGGCGTGGACTATACAATACATCATAAATATAGGCAGGAACAGACATGCTAAAATGAAAGTAGGCACTGATACGTATTGAAAGAAATTATCAAATAATACTTCTTACTCACATTTCTGGTACCTGCTAAATATTGTATTAGCTGCGCAAACAAACAGGTCAGTTCTGACGAAGAGCCATCAATTAACAAAAACACAATAACGGAAAACGGAGAGTTATTACACTCGATGATCATTCTACCATTATTGGTCATATGGGAAGTATAAACATTACCTTAGGAGGTGAAATTCGGAATTCTTACATGTCCGGATGATTGCCGATGTGAACGTCTATATGTACTGATCGATTTAAACGATGACACCATTCCCTACTCATGAGTACGGATCCATTGTACATCTCTGACAAAAGAGATCTAACGATGCCGATTATATCATGGGCATGTCGTTATTCATCACTATCGAATGTTTAGGAAACCAGGTGTTCGGGAAAAGGTGAGCGTTTCCTGCCTTACTGATGGCACCTGAAAAAAATGCTATACCAGGTCAATTGTTCACCTGACAAAATCTCAGGAACATATGGTACAAGTCCAAAGGTGTGTGTGTGTGTGTGTGTGTGTGTGTGTGTGTGTGTGTGTGTGTGTGTGTGTGTGTGTGTTTGTTTGTTAGCCTAATGGTTAAAGCGTTTGCTCGTCACGCCAAAGACCCGGGTTCGAATCCCCACGTGGGCACAATGTGTGAAGCCCATTTCTGGTGTCCCCCGCCGTGATGTTCCTGGAATATTGCTAAAAGCGGCGTAAAACCAAATCTCAGTCAGTCAGTCAGTCCAAACAGGGACGAATTTAGAAACGTCCTCCACATGTCCGATATAAATTCTGTAGAAAGTACAACTGATCGTTATTATAGAACTTTGTGATTCCGTTCACAGGACTTGACAGGTTTCTGCTCGGGTTATAAGATTGCATTGTATATAAATACACCAGTCAAACCTGTCCCGACCCCGCGTTACCTGTAAGCCGATTGCATGAACAGGGAATGAACTCGTTTAACATGATTATACTTCGCATTAATCAATGTTTGTATCCACGATAAGATTGTTTGACGAGCATAGCTGTGATCCCTCTCAGTTAATAATGTGGAATAATAAGCCTTGATCCACCCTGGCGTGAAATATGCCACTTCGTGTTAGATTTAAGTCAATAAGATGTTCTTTCGTTCAGAAAAAAAAAGAACAGGAATGGAAATACAAATTGGATTTGACTTGTTTTAAGCCGGATTAAATTTTTCAAAGCACATATATCTTGGTCTTAATTGTACTTGAGTCGACGAATTCCAGTAAAAGACGGAAATCGATTCCGGGCGACTGTGCGTTAAATTTCTAATTAGGTATCTTTGTGTAAAGTTTACAAGTTCCTCCAGGCGGCTGATAACTTTGTGAGTAGATTGTAAAACTGATTATCCACGAAGAAAAACGAAACATGAAAAGGGTCGACAGGTAAGAGTGTTTCTTCTGCAGTTAATGTTTATCGGTTTTGTTTTATTATCGACTCCTTTTTTAAAAGTTGAGGTTAATTGTGATGTGTTGTGACTGCGTTAGGTTCGGTGTTGGGATTATGTTATTTAATGATCCACTTTACAGAAGTAAGGTAAGTGAGTGAGGTTTTACGCCGTATTTAAGTAGTATTGCAACAGTATCATGGCCAAGGACAATGGGCTTCATGATCAACAAGATCAATCTGAATCTCATCTAAACAAAAGCAGATATGATTTTAAAGTGAGTCAATGTGAGCTCTTTACAAAACAGGATGTTCATTTCAGCGCAGGCTTTATGTCTACATGTCAGTCTTAACTTCCACTGCTCCGTTGTTGTGTTTTTTGTTTGTTTGTTTAGTTTTTTATTTGTTTGTTATTTTCTGGGGGGATAAAAAACAAAACAAAAACAATACGACATTGCCCATTGTTCATGACGCCAAAATAGATTTCCTTGTGTCATCTCGACAAAAGGCTGCCTCGGTGAATTATTCTTGCCAATTCTGTCCATACTTTCTTTCCGTCTAAAATGTCAAGAGTAATATACGGAGAAACCTACTGGAAAGTCGGGATTACGATTATTAGAATTATTATACGATATTTCTATGGCGCACATATCCAGGCAACTAGTGCTTGCTCAAGGTGCTGGTATTTTTTCCCTCGATCATTGGATGTCAATCTCAACGGCACAACGTGTTATCAATCTCAACTCCTTGGGGAGTATACAACTCTTGCAGCCACTAGGCGCACCGAGTTATTGTGACTTTCTAATCCTAACGAGGTACCCATTCACAGCTGGGTGGACTGGGACACATAGTCACAGTACGTTGTCCAAGTTCACTGCACGTTGCTGTACCCACAACTAGGTGTTTGCACGAAATCATGTGGCCACCATCTGGTCATATACCAACGGATTCATGGGTTCTTATAAATGAACAGATTGGTGTACTGTACACTAGGGGTTGTGACAACACTGAAACACATTATCTGTCCGTCGTGAAGAAATGATGCATTGATTAACACCATTGATTCCACCAGGTCAGATGGCTCTTAGCTCGTTTTCTTCTTCCGTTGTGATATTTCACTGCGTGTCATCGTCAGAATATACCTGTTTGTTTGCAATGTTAAAGGTCACATAAACCCTAGGGGGTACAAATACATAAATCACTAACTGGCATCGTTATAAATGAAACCCCGTCATTAAAACTACTCATTTCGACCTTTAATTGACTTAAATCGACCTTTTTGACAACAGTGCACAATTCTCACCCGCGAACGAAATTTCAACCAATAAGAGCGGCGCGCCTCTGTGACGTCATATGAGGAATAGCTTTGAGGGCCGATGCAGAATTCATCTACATTTTAGGAGTTAAATTATCTTGTTCACAGGCTTGTATAAACCTGACATCGTGACAATTGTTGTGGAAAATGAAAGCTATATGTTCTCACAATCTACTGTCATTTAATTTTGTCTCCTGCTTTGCCTAGTTTCCGAGTTACAACTTGTTTTCATAGACGATTCTGTCAAAATCGATTGGTGTCGTTAGGCCCTATTTGTATAATGACTGATCCAAATTGATCCCATTTCTGTGTTTTTTACCTCGATATTTAATCATGTCATGTAAAAATCTGTTTGTATTCTCAAAACAGTGTCGGCCCATAAGTTTTCACATGCAATACAGCAATTAATACTCCCTTGTTGTAACCCGTGTTAGGTGGTATAAACCTACACATGTTATTTGTCATCATTCACTTGATGGTCAGTTAATGAATTTATAACAGGTATAATTAGTGGTAACACACTTAGATTACCCGACAAAGGTTCCCATTTGGCATTTCTTGTGTCTGGAGTAAATGTTCAACATTATAAACATCGATCAAAGGATTAACCGATAACACGCTGATTGATTAATTACTTTTATCTTACACAGCGGAATTGTCAAAGGTAGTGTTTATGTATGTAGATTTACTAATCTATACTGAATACACTCTGTCGTGTCGGTGTCTGCGTAAAAACAACGTCCTTCTTCAAAGGATTAACCGGCAATACATTGATTGATTGCCCATTATTGGCTAACTAAATTACTGTTTTTTAAAGAAAGGCGGACATTATGCAATTAGTTGCCAGGTGTGCTATCTTGGGTGACCAATGAGACTATACACCAATACCTGAAAAGATTTATCACTTTTTCGTATATTAAACTGTTAAAAGACACATCATTTGGAACAGTTTTGTGGATATTGACGGATACATTCCTCGAACAAGGTAAATGCCTGATATTGTTCCTATAACTTTAATCTGTTTTAATTTTAATATTTGCATTTTGTTTTTATTCATTTGTCGTAGCATTCAACATAATCATTGTTTTCGCCGTGAAGTGTAATGAGACAGACAACATGCAATAGGGTGTGTGTGCGAATTATGATTCACATTGGCAAACTATAAAATGTCTAGATATTACAGTTCTGTTATAAATTCACTATAAGTATCAGCAGATCATCTGCTTTTTATTTAGTTTCAAAATGCATACAAGTGTGATAATAAACTAATTAGGATTATAAGGATTTAAAGACGCACATTGACTATTATCTACATACTGGTGAGTGGACATTAACCATGGGAATGTAGCAAGAAATTTATCGCGCAGTATTGTGACTTCGACCCCCACCTCGCTTCCGTGGAAGAAATCGTTATGTTATAAGTTGTGTCATGCAAAATCCGTTTGGTTATGATTCCAATACATATTTAACTACGAGTAGAAAGTAGTCTTGATTTTCTAACTTGATGAAAACAAACTATAATCTCGTTAATTCTAACAGATTTTCTTTAAAATGGCGGCGCCCTGTCGGGATCATCCGCCAGTCTGAGGATAAATGGTATTTAGGTTTGTTTTCACCGAGTTACAAAATCAAAACTACTTTCTACTGGTAGTAAAATATGTATTTTATTGATGGCCAATAGGATTTTGCATGACATAGCGTATATCATAACAATTTCTCTCGTGGCAGCGAGGTGGGTGTCAATATAATACTACTTACAATATTATTGTTACTTCGACCACAACCTCACTTCCGAGGAAGAAATCGTTATGTTACAAGTTGTGTCATAGAAAATCTTTATGGTCATCAATCATATGCATATTTTACTACAACTAGTAAGTAGTTTTGATTCTTTAACTTCCGTGAAGCGATCTGAACACAAGTAAGATATCGTTTCAGGCTTCCACAACGCTCGCTTCGCACTCACAAACATAACCCATTTAGCACGAACTGCGGGGTCCTGTGGAAATCTGTGCATGGGGACACCATCGCCCCACCCCTAGGAGCAATTGACGACAAAGCAACGATTCGGCATGTCGTCGTTGATGTTGAGAAATCATCAAAATGATGAGCGTGCTACACATTTTCTATACAACTAACTGAAAATCGTTCCTCATATGACGTCACTGCAGTGCTCTGGCGACAGAGTTACGTAGCCTGTCTGTGGTTTCGTTGGCGGGCGAGAGGGAAGCAGGCGACTTTTTGGCCACTTTTAATCGCTCGGTATTAATTAACCACAAGTTTTTAAAGAATAAATTTGGTGTTCCGCATAAGACTATCCACAAATCTTTCATATGTAATGGTTAAAAGAGTAACAAAAAACAAAGTTTAGTGGTTCTTTAATAAAATATTTAGCAGGTACAAGACATTTGAGTAAGAAGTATTATTTGATAATTTCATTCAATACGTATCAGTACCTACTTTCATTTTAGCATGTCTGTTCACTGCCTATATTTATGATGTATTGTATAGTCCACGCCTCATATCTTCAGAATGGCTTCCCAAGGATGAATCACTCTACCCTACATTGGAGAGACGTCTATTTAAATCAATATATTACTTTAGCAAAAAGTAGACAGCGATACCATGTGCACTGGCTCATTATAAGACACCAACGTCCCAGCCAGCGGCCGCGACCTACAGTTTAACAAGGGATCTATATGATCAATTGTCAATGTGGTGACTCGTACACTGGTGAAGCCTCCCACCCAGTAGATATCCGCCTGACGGCACATATAACTCCAACAGCCAAAGCCGACTGCAAATAAACGTTACTCCAAAATCAGCCATTTGGTGACATAACAAACACGTTTCACATTCGGACAACGTTAAAGTGCGTTGTAATTAAATTTGAGAGCCAGAAGGTCGTAGATTAGTTTTCCTGTAATCCAATTGTGCCAGCTACCAGGTGCTACAACTTCATTAGCGTAGTGGAACTAGATCTCTGTTGACAGTGCTGATTGTCAGACCGGTCAGGTACACACGGGGGTCATGTACTCGATACATTCATTCCCTGTTGTCTTTCAAAAATGTTGAGGCAGTCAGTGAACCATCTGGAGGCTGCAGGCAGGTGTCATCGCCTGGTGTCTTCGTGAGTTGCCAAAAGTCGATTCATGATTTTCACTGCTGTTTTGTATTTTGCATCCAAACGAATCTGTTTCAGGGATGGAAACGGTTGGTAGTTCTCTGGTATTTCATATTCATATATTGGAGTGTCCGTAAAGGCTCTTCAACGTTTAACTCCATGACCAATCCAGGGTAAAAATAGTCCTCGATATTCTATGTTTATTTTATGGGGCGTTAGTTGTAGTATCTTCCTGAGGGATTACAGGATGTCATTGTCGATGATGTCGTGGGTCGTGGGTCGTGGCTTGTGGCACATACCTTCAGTCACAGGCTTGTCTCGCCCTGTCCCGTCTACCCGGCAGTTCACTAACTGGAGTGAGCGCATGTCCTCTATTGGGCTGTGGAGCGTGTCAACAACAACAATGTTATCGTCACCATCAACAGGATCCAGGACAACAACAATTTTGCTATTGGAATATTCTTTCAGAGTATATAGAATTTGGATGTGTGTAGCTTTTGCTTAGGGTGAAATTGGGTTTAACGTCGTACTTGAGAATATTGCGCTCATATGACGACGTGCATGCGTGTGTATGTGTGGCTGCTTGTACTAGCCCAGACATAAGCTGTTTTTTTAGTGCTGGCTCACTGAGATGCCATGCCGCAGTTACACATGAATACCCCGCTCAGACACATTATACTGACTCCGAGCCGACCAGTCCTTGTTGTACCCATTAATGCTGAGCGCTACGCAGGGACCAACAAGTACAATATTTTAACGTCTTTTGGTATGACGCGGCCAGGGATCGAACCCGCGACCTTCCGCTCTCCGGGCGGGCGTTTTAACCACTACACCACGGAGGCGGTTTTGTTCTTAGGGATTAAGCAACCAAGTTATTTCTAGTTCTTTTATTATAGGGTAGGCGGGAAGATCCTGTGTTTAACAAAGCAAACGATCAATCACGGCGAATTGTCGGAAATTAGTGCTCCTCAAGCTTAGATATTGACAATGGAGTTAAACAGAATTCACTCACTCATACTTGATGACTTACCACAGAGGCTGACCTCACGAAATATACGTTCATGCCCTGGCAACGTTAACACAATGGCTGCCAAATGATGTCTGGTTCAGACGCCTAAACGCGGAAAAATAACACAGATAATGAATACATCTTCTGTCTGGCACCAGTGGTGGGATCAGTCTGCAAGAAAATACTTTCAAAGACACAACCTAATTCGGATTAGATGATTGCGATGGGTTATATCTCAGAGAAATGATAACAAAAGGACAGACGGATGTTTTGAGAGAGCTGGTACGTATTGCCGTGTCTATCACCTCGGCTAGAATCTAGACTACAGATGTAAGATAAATGTTTATACGTAATTGTGATTATATTGATAATGATGACAATGGTAGTACTGAAGATCATAGCAATATTGACGATGGCAGCGTCGATGATGATGATGATGATGATGATGATGATCACTTCGACGACGTTCATTCATATGACAATGATGAAAATGACGACAGTGTTGAAAATGCTGTGGCCGATGACAACCATTACGACAATGCTACCGAATGATGAAGCCAAGAAAGGTATTAAACGATCCTGCTGCTGCAGTTAATTTTATAGCTCCTTAAATCCTGCTTTAGGTTTTCAGTGTGCTCACTCTTATTTTATTATTAAAAATTAAATATCCAAAAAACATAATCCACCGGAGAATCGGAACAGATATGTTTTCATTTTACATTGAATAATGAAGATAAGTGAACATAACTCCAACCGTGCGAGTGAGTATCGCCTTACCCCCGCTTTTTGCAATATTCCAGCAATATCACGGCTGGAGACACCAGAAATTGGCTTCACACATTGTACCCATGTGGGGAATCGAACCCGAGTCTTCGGAGTGACGAGCGAACGCTTTAACCATTAAGCTACCCCACCGCTCCTTAACTCTAACTCAACTGAAATTGATTTGTCTCAATTCCAATAAATGTTCGAAAAAGGGATGAGTCTATATTTTTCAACTACAGTTGCATCGTCTATGTGAAGAGAAAGATGACTTTATTGCACTTTGTCATAGTGTTTAAGTTTCACCCAGGTAATGGCAAGGACTGATCTTGCTTACGAAGAAACGTCTGACATTTAGCATACAGCGTGCCATAGACAAAAAACCTGTAAACTTTTAAAAGCGCATTACTCTGCAATGAAATACAACATATATCCCAGAAGTGCTCGAGACGCATCTCACATCACATTGGTGACATCGCTCAGTTTTCGCCAATGTGATATTAATAAATGTTGAAAACAGATTTGTCCAGTCTAACAAATGTCAAAGCCTACTGACATTCAAAGTGTTATGAAACGTGAAGTAAACAGAACTGGGACTTCAATCGAGAAGAAAAAAAAGAATCCTCATAAAAAAATCTTTCTTGAATGGCGATGATATGCTTGGTTTCTGAAATTCGAACACATACTATTACATAGACTCTCTGTTCGAAGAGTCTAGACAGAATACGAGCGACGGAAGGAAGATAATCTCCGCCATATGAAACTGTTATGCTGGCGGTAAATTTAAGAGACAACGAAAGCATGTTTCTGATCTTTGTCCATTGAACCTTATTAACTGGTGTTAATTTTGGTGTAGATTCTTTGCTTACTGGTTGTCCAGCCGTTTGTCCCTGAGCTAATTTAGACTTTATCCAAAATGATCTAATCATGCTGATTAAAGGACGTCAATTAATATGTTTCGTATTCTAGGTCTATTACAACGCAGTTAAATGCAGATAATCCTTGCTGCAACAGTTGACAAAAGGTAGCACACGTGTTCCAGACAATTTGATTTATTTGATATTTCTCCATTTCGCCAAACCTTAACTGACATCTCATTCATAAAAAGAACTTTGTTTTTCTAGGTTAATAGATTGCTTTAAATATTGTAAACTATCTGTGGATTTCATTTGAATATTTTTTTAGACATCCCTGTACACAATAACATGAAGTTAACATTATCTATGTGTCAACAAAAAGTGGCACAAGTATTCCAGACAATTTGATTTATTTGATGTCACATCTGATTTCTTATGGTGATGCATCACATGAACCTACATCTCCTATGACTATAACAATGTACAGAAGACAGCGGCTGTTGTTCCATTCTGTAACATAGAATCAAGGGGAAAGGCTACAGAAAGAGTACACAAAGGGTAGAAATTCTACTTTGAATAGGCGAAACGGCTATACCATATCCTGAAACGAAAAGAGAATAACAGAAATATGACAAGTAGGAAGCATTTTCCAAACCGAACGACAATCCTGAACACCTATACCTATATCTGAATCCTATACTGAAATGAACTTGGATGTTCAATATACTTGTTCAGAAATACTTCCACGGGAAGATAGTTATTGATAGAATAATGTATGGAAATGAACGGCTGAGTTAAATACCCATGTGTCTAACACAAAGGGCAAGTCAGGTTGGTTGTTCCGCAATCTCTGTCTGTAGGTCCCGGAGCGTCTGCTGTCACCAGCCTGAGTCATGACTCAAGAACACATAACACAACACCGATATCAGTTTAATTGACATTTCATCTTGTCTGGCTCTTCGACACTAATATCCCGCAAATTCCCTCCCTTGAGGAAACGGGACAGGTGAGAACGAGATCTCGCGTGATGCGGTGTAATTGGCTGGTGTATGTAGCCGAACCTTTTTACCTATTAGTCTTGATGCAATCACTTTTTCATCATCATTTCCTATACCTTTAAATCGTCAGCATTGTAAGTGTAATTGTTCTTTCATCGTGTTTTTGTGTGCATTTTTGTTTGTAGTTTAACACTGCACTCAGCAATGAGAGACGTATAAATGCAGTAGCTCTTATATTGCCAATACTCCAGTCAGGACCAGATAATCCAATAACTGGCATCATGATTATCGATCTACGCTAATGCGACATCGCTAAAGTCAGAGATTTTGGAAGGAAAAACATGCTAACCTCCCCCTCTTACTGCGGTTATTTATGGCTGGAAATCTTTCCTTTAGGGGAGCATTGCGTCTGTATCTTCGAGGTAACTGAGAATAAAGAACCGTTATTACATATGCTTTTTAAATATTTATGTTTTAATATTTTGCTATAAAAAAATGAGTGAGGGGTTGGGTGGTCCTTGCATATTCGGGCTGTTTGGGTTCATAATCAACTCAGAGACCCTTGCCCTTTTCCCACAGCCCAGATAGTAAATGGGTCTTAACCCAGGAAACGCTAAATAGTTCCACTCACCAATAATGTTATCGGAAATATTTAGACTCCCCAGCCTTTTGCATTACATATTGTATCGGAAAGGCTGTCCTCGAGGTCGAGAACCGATTAGGTTTAGCTGGAGTCACTGCACCCTTGAGGGGACTCGAACCTGTACCTTAAGCCTGAGGGACCCATGCTTCAGTCACCAGGCTACCCTAGATTTTAGAAACTTTTAGCGGCAGTCACTTTAAGGGGCAACTAACCATTTTACTAACATGCTTGTTGTAAGAGGTGACAAACAGGACTGGACGGTAAGGTTCGCTGACTTGGTTAACACATGTTATCGTAGAACGATGCTCATGCTGTTGATCACTGGATTGCCTAGCTCAGACTCGATAATTTCCAGACCACCGCCATATACCTGGAATATTTGTGAGTGTGGCGCTAACTGACAAGCCATTGGCTAACGATCAATGCTGTTTTGAACAGTGAAAAGGCAGCATGTGAAATGGTAGTATCCCCTTGGACTGAGGAACGACAGTCGAGATGCAGAGTAGCTTAGAAACCGTACAAGAAAACAATAGATGTAGCCAATATATGGTAAGCGGGAACATTTAGTATAGAGGCGTCAAAAACGAAGACCTGAGAATGCAGTCCAGAAGTCGGAAATGGAACAGCTCGGTATAGAAACTGTCAAGGAGAAAAGCAAAGAAACTATAGGACGGTACAGCAGTCGTAAAGGAAAACCACCTGGAAGTTGTACATGAGTGAGTGAGTTAGAATTTATCGCAACATCAGCAGTATTTCAGCCATCTCGTCATATACTACCTCTCGATACAATATTTAACTATGGATTAATTCTATTTCTTTTAAAAAACACAAAATTAAATTGGAATTAACGTTATTTGGTCGTGTTTACATTGAAATATTTATCCCTTGGCATGGAAAAATAAATGCAGTCAAAGTTGTACATGAAGTCCGTCACAATGTCGTCAAGGGGATCAGTACAGAAGTCATAAAAGCAGACAACCTAGGTCAACCATGAAGACAGTCAAGAAGTCGTAAAAGAGAACAGAACGTAAGCCGTCAAGAAAAAGACCCAGGAATTGAGTGGAAAACATCATGACTAAAGTCATGAGGTCTTAAAACGATAACTGGAAAACATTTTAGATCGGTATATGTATACCACGCATCGCTGTCTTGAAGCATAACTTCATAAATGTGTACATATATTACCATAGAAACACGGACAGTCGCCGCCATCCACCCAATAAGATGGCATCACCCTGGAAGTCGCGAGGGTATGGTTAGCTCAGTGGTTAATGCATTTAGTCACAACATTGAAGGAACAGGTTCCATTCCCCACATTGGTACAATGGCACCTGACACGTCATTATAGATATTTTCGTAAAATTGGTAAAACCATCCTCGCTAATATATTGTGACAGGGAAGGTGGCTGGTGAAGTTCATGAGTATGGTGCTGACGGAATCCCTTTAGTGTTCTTGCAAGAGTAATTCTAAAACTTAAAACAACGTTCACTTGTTCACTGATCTCGGAATGAGACAACAATAGCAAGCTTTGAAACCCGTAATGGAATGTTTTAATCAATGCCAAGGTTGAAACCCAATCGGCTGAAAATGGCAAATAAGATTTTTATGGGCAAGGCATATTAGATTTATTGAACCAAAATGGTCAGCATTAACAAGAGATATGCTGGCAACACACGAAATGAAACAAAACGTCAGATCAAACATTTTCCTTGGATGATTAACATAATCTTTTGAACGTCGATTATCTTCTTCATCTTGTATCGATGAGGTCGTCTTTCAAATTAAACAGGTTGCCACTGGGACAACCGATAGATGCATCCATTGTAAAAAGTCCGTATTCAATATTGCTCACAACACAAAGTAGGTCCCTACAAAATCATTCCATTGAAAGATTCCACAAATTCCATGAAATATAACGGTAATTGCAGCGTTTTCCGGATTCTTAAGTGGAACGTTACCTTTAGAAATTTCGGTGGAACGAGATATCGTTTCCAATCTACATTGAAAAGACATTTAGGAAATAACTATTGCAAACCCAAATTGGCATTTTATGTATTAGGCGCTTTAGCTCAGATTTATTATTAATCGTTCCTAATATCCTTTGCTTTAGTTATATTCCATATTTTCCATATAATTGCATAAGAGTTTGGAATAAATTATAAATGTATGACTTTTTACATGTTTTCCTTAATCAATATCAATTTACATGCAGAAAACGAATACACTTGGCCACACTTTATGAAGATTCTGAGAGATCAATAACTAGACGGTCTTTAACATGCAACATACGTATTCGTCTTGGAGATGCGGGGGTTCACCAGTTCCTGTGACCTGTAAACTGGCATTTGTATTGATGAAATGGTGTTTGGTGTGCAGTGGTCACACTGAATTTACCCGCACTCTGCAAGGTTTCGTCCATCTTGTATGTGGACAGCTTAGCAGGACTGATGTAGATATGACTAAACATTCCATTCTAGATACTGCCATTTGCGGGTAGATGTCTCACTCTGAGAGCGTAGATTCGAATCCCGCCTGTGACTTGATAAATACTGGAATCTGTACTTCACTGCGAAAGTGTAATCCCAAATATAACAGATGTTGAGGATGAACACAGACTTTCAGATTCTTGCCTAATGGATCCGATCTCCTGTCACAGATGTGGATTATAATTAACTTTTAAGATGTAACATTGTGTATCTGAATAGATAAGGGAAACGTATTAATAGGTAAATTAAGACAGTGAAGAATTATCGACAAGACCCTAACAAAAGAAGGACGATTTCAACTTTCCATATTTTTAGCTACATATCAGCTCTTTAGTGTCTTCATTTTTAACAAAATCTGAGGTATAGTCGATCATGCTCTTATGCAAAGATTTCAATGAGAATCATTAGACTCTTTGCTCTGAAGTTGGTTGATCAAGGTTACAACACTGACGTCCCAAGCAGAACTTTCGAAAAGGAGTATAGTATCAAACAGAGTACATTTCCTAATCGGTAACGAAAATGATACCCGAAGTAATTCCTTATTTTGATTTGTATCACGACAGTCGTAACGCTACGATATCTTTGTGAAACGGGCTCTGCACAACAAATTGTATCGTTGCTATTGATTGCGATTCATAAACACATGCATATGATATAAAACGCGCAATGGACTGCTTTATTTTTTATGATATTTTTATCAATTCATTTTAACTTATATCAATTAGAAATTGTATGTAATTTTTCAAAGCTTCTTCAGAATCGTTTAAAGAAATCACTTTAAAATACCTTGATGAATCAGACTACTTTATACATATTTCTATCAATGTGGTCAGGGTTTGGGATATTTTCTATCAGTTCACAGAGAGATACTTCCTTAAGTGGCATTCGTAGCATCATATAGAGAGTGATGACCTTCACCATTAGAACAAGGGTTTGTCGTGTAGAAACATGTACACATTGAACGATGCAGATTGATAAATGAATGAACTGACATAGACAAAGGTGATGATGGTGCTGATAATGATGATGATGACAATGTTACCATTGTATATTACCACAGTAGCACAAATTATTATGTACTTAACATCTGCCCAACCCACTACTAAATGAGTGAATCAATTTATTAAATTAAATTTATTATTACAATAATATATTTCAGCCATATAGTGACGAGCCATATACTAAAAGAGTGTACATGCATAAGTTCATTGACATTATTTTGCCTACAAATAACCCTATGGCTTAAGAGTGGGTGAGTATGGTGTTACGCTGATTTTATGAATATGTCAACATCACAACGATGGACACCAAAGAAAGCATTTACACTCAGCATGATTGACGCATTAATCGAATTATTCCCATCACGCAAATTCAAGGCTGAATATCACTCATGAAGGCCAGTGAATACCCAATCTCGACTTTCCGACAAAGCAGATTCTATTGGACGTAAAAGGAAAAGCAGTAGTGAATTGGAATGAAATATGATTGGTTCAGTGATGACACCATGTGTTTATACAAATCCCCATGCACATACTAAGGAACTATCAAATCATAAATAATAATTATGCCCAATGATTCGGTTATCCAATCTTGCACGATCAAGGGGCATAACTCTGCAAGGCAAACTTAGTTGCCTCCGTTGAGTGGGCCGACAATTTCCTCCATTAAGGACTGAAGTGCCCATTTGAAAGATGATGGAGAAGAAACACTGATAGATCGTTGTACGGAATTTAAGCTCTGAGTTACCGCCTTTCAGCATATTTGAATTGCTTTCCGTTCTCTCCCACACAACCGGGAACCGTCGTTTCAGAGAGTTCAAACGTGTGGACAAACGCATAAAGATTTCTAAGTGTGGTTTTGAAAAACTAATTTTAACGTTATTTCTTTTCACAGGACGGGAATTAAGCTTAAAAGCAGCTGGAAATTGGGGGAAAATCTAAACCATTATATTTTTCGTTTAGGTGCGGATACAATACACACAGGAAAACTGAGCCGCTATCTCCCTGCTGTCGGAGGAAACAATATTTCTCGGGTAAAAGGTGACCTTGTGTGCGACACACGTCACGCGATCGATGTGTGGGCCTGCGTGCTTAGAACCTTCTTGAACTTAAAAGGATCCCACTGAACAGCTAGAGCTAGAGTGGAGTGAGGTTGTATGTCGCTTTTAGCAATATTCCTACCATATTTAGGAGGCGGACACTTGAAGAGGACTTCGCACAATGTTGGAATACAATCGCCAACGGCTGAGGGAATGGTGTAAATCCAGCAAGGGTCCCTGCAGGAAGCAAAAGTACTGCAAGTCCCCATGATCCCTAGTGTGGTGATCTTTCTTCAGTTGCTGGCGATCTACAGCCCGTTTTTATATTGTGTTGTTCCCGTTTATGATATCTCGCCGATGTGATGATAAATAATCACTCACTCACACAGTGTACCCACGTAGGATATCGAACCCTGGTCTTCGGCGTGTCGAGCAAACACTTTAAACACAAGGCAAACCCGACGCCCCCCTATGTGAGTGAGTGAGGGAGTTAAAATTAAACGTCACCTTTGCAATATTTCAGTCCTATAGTGACCAGAAAGGTTTTCCATACATAATGAATATCGCCCCCTAAGACTGGAAGACCTACATGTCGCATAAAGTCGCCCCAGTTTAATAATCTTTCAGCACAACACAAAGGATTATTACCAACCACTAAGGAGGGCACATGTGGGGAATGACGTAAGTTTGGGTATTTGTCAGCTCTTCGAAACGGCGCTCGATGATTACCTCAAACATACATTTATGCCAACAGCACTAGGTTCGCCGTTAGATTGGCTATTCGAGATGCGGTTGTTTAGAGACCGCCTGCACATTGCCGGTATATTACCGAGTACACATTTAAACAACAAGCAGACAGACAAACAAACAGACACAATCGGGACAATTTCAATTGGATTCACGGGTTTTCACTGCGTATTTTTATTAAAGTTGATCCTGGTTGACAAGAAGAAAAGCAAAGCTTGTCATGCTTACGAAGAAGAGCACCGATTGATCAAATGTATGTGTACTCCCTACACACACTGACAAATGTCCATGATATATTCAGTGCTATAAAACCCAGACAATCCACTGATTGATAACATGAGCATTGATTCTAATCAATTGGAATACGATAACATCCATCAGTCAGTTCAGGGAGCCTGACCATATGATCCTGATAGTCGCTTTTTGTAACAAGCATGACTTCCTGCAGACCAATTCTAACCCAGATCATCGTAGGGCACATCTATTTTCAAATCAGGTGTTCATCCAACCTTAACCCAAATGAAGTGTGCAGCTGGGTCATGCCAAATGATGAGTTCACCGAGGCTTATCGTAAATGACGTTTTCACTGAGGATTATCTTAACTATTGAGTAACATTATTATTACTGTCTTGTCACTGGAGTTTCTCGTCAGTCTATCACTTGATTGTCTGGTTTCGTCACTAACCGATGTTAAATACAGTGCTGCTGTGTGGTGTCAGATAACAAACACTTACTTTATATCAATGTGTTAGTGCCGGGAGTTACCGGAAGGGCAGGACACGCTCAGCCCTTTGACAAACACCTGGTGTCATCACGGATTTTCTGTTCAATATATAGATGAAGTCATCGTATCCAGAGTTGTACTGTGTCGAGCATCACTGTATCTATAAAGTCCCTTCTGACGAGGTATGGCTAAATGTTAGCTTATATTGTTCTAAACCATACAAGGAGAATTGGGAGGCTGCACATTCATTAACCAATAAGTTTTAATTGTGTCATCTGTCTCATGGCGGCGTAAGGTAGATTGGCACTTACTTTATCACGCCAGTGGACCAATTCAGCTCGAGGTACTCACGAGAGACGCGTGCGCTTAAAAAGACTACAGTGTTGTTAGACGTAGTAATAAACCTAGCCACACAGAACCTGGCTTCACTTTATCAAATTTCCGCTGGAGAGGTTTTATTGGTGATTCTTCGACCACGAGGCTCATGGCTGCAGTAAAAAGAGTCCTAATGGGAGGCAGGTAGCCAGAAGCCACGTGTCCTATGCTTATAGTGAACCCAGTCACTTCCTGACGGTGCCTCTATATATGTCAATACTTTGACTGATAGACCAATTGCATTGTATGCGAGTTTAAAGAGAATCAGTTTATGCTATTGTAGCAATGTTTCCGAATCCCCTTTTTCATGGGTACTGAATAATCTCTTCAAGTTCCAGAAATAAATATGGCTGGTGAAGGACTAATAGTAAAAACAATCATCAGACTTAAAGAGATAAAGATGAGTGGTTTACCAACAACAACAGAAAGAGGAAACAAGCTTATTTTACCCAATAAATATTTTTTGTCTGAACATGTTCGCGGACAGATAATTTCTCTTGAAATTCACGCATTTTTAGACCACCTGTTTCAGCCTGAGTCTGAGTATGGCTCCTTTAACACATATAGAATGCTCCCAATACGACAACTGCAAAACATCAACATATTGAGATAACAGTACAATTCCACCTTCCTGGAATTTAGAAGTTTTATTGAAAACTGAAGGCGGTCCTTGATAGCCGTCCAGGGAGAGGAAACAAGCTTATTTGACCCAGTAAATGACATTATCATTCAGCTGAAGGCGGTCCTTGATAGCCGTCCAGGGAGAGGAAACAAGCTTATTTGACCCAGTAAATGACATTATCATTCAGCTGAAGGCGGTCCTTGATAGCCGTCCAGGGAGAGGAAAGAAGATAACGCCATTACAAACTTTCGTGTCGAGAGAATGTTTGGGTAAAATGTTGTGTTTGATACTCGTGTACCCCATGTTTTTAAGCTAAACACGTTATATCTGTGAAAGGTAATACACGTGTATTGAACGAATAAAGTTGTATTCGTAACATCTCCAGAATACGTCTCTTCGACGACAGCTGATTGAAGTACAACAGGAAACGTGATGCCTCGGCGATTTGAAACTTATGTTATCATCCAGAGACTTCGTAATTAACACATTTCGTGTCAAGTAAACATTTAAAAGTTATTTCGGAAACTATTTCTTGGAAACCCGTATATGCACTTTATCCAAGACATCTTAAGTTAAGTCTTCTATGTCAACGCTGATCAAAGGAAAACAGAATTGGAAACTCAGCTTTAAGTCCGTATAGGATGTTCATTGATTTTCCTTTCAAAATTCAATGAAGACAAAGTATTTTTAAGTCAACCGTTATGACGAGGTTCACGCAATGATTATATCTGCGAGTCTGCAGCATGTCCAGCTTCATTTATCTTTCTACTTGTGTGTTATGATTGCTTGTTTGTTGTTTAATGTTGCTTTCAGCAATATGGCAGCAGTCTTAAATAATCGAATCTGGACCAGATAATCCAGTGATCGACATCATGAGCATTGGTCTACTCAACTGGGATACGATGACATGTGCTAAACAGGTCAGCGATACTGACCACCCGATCCCCTCTTACGACAAACATGGGTTGCTGAAGATCAATTCTATCCCGGATCTTCACGGGTATTTAGGCCTAAGGCTTCACAACCTCTCCATCACTATTGGAGGAAGGGAGGTCATATTTTCGAAAATGTTACAGATGAAATTTTACCTCAGTTGAACTCAAACAACAGAATGTATTCAAATTTGGATAGGAAAAACGAGCAAATTCCATTTGTCTTCCAGATATATGCATGGAGTTGGTTTGCGAAACATTGCCAGCTAGGATGTTTTGTTAAATGCGAAATTGGTGCCCAAAAGGGAATATGAAGCATTTAAATATCCACAATTGGTTCAGCTGAAATTCATCAACATGAATTCTCTGGCGATATATTTCAGCAAACGCTGGATAACAATTCCACTATACGACAAAATAATCAATACCATTTAGGAAAACAGACGCAGTGTTAGTCCTGTCTATAAACACTGTCATGTAAAACTAACTGTTAATGATTTACAAATTTGGTGATTATTATGTCATCAATATGCTCGTCTGTGTGATTTATACCACCGATCTCATCAATTAGGGGTTTTCCGGAAGATTCTAGGTGAACTTTACTCACCTGCCATAATGCTGATTGATACGGAAGTCAATGGAGTTAGACGACCAGACTGAGATTAACAATAAATTGTTTAGTGGTCTCCCAGTTGATGAGTCACTTTCCCCTAGTTCCAAAACATGCAACTAGGTACTGGATCTTCGTCACCTTCAAAAGTGTCTCAAAACAGATTTCGTCTGTCGACAGTCCGTTTGGTTCATATGTAAGGCGCGGTGGAGTAGTCTAGTGGTTAAAGCGTTCGCTCGCCAGTCCAAAAACCCTGGTTCGATTTCCCACATAGGTACAATGTGTGAAGCTCTTTCCCGTTGTTCACCCTGATATTGCTGGAACATTGCTAAAAGTGGTGTAAAACCTTACTTACTCACTCACTCACTCCAAATGTGACGAGATGGACTGTAGCTAGATTGCGATTCAAATTATCAGTACACAACACCTCTTAAGTTGTCGTTCCCTGTACATTCGTGTGTACCTTTGTATCTTTCTCTGTTAAGATGTCAACATGTACAAAAAACGGCATGATCATTAAAGAACAACTTTTTCCAGTGATGAATAAACAAGTAACAAACAACAGATATTGTTGGGCACAGGGTATTCATTGCCGTATACCCTATTGATATTTAAGAGAGTATTCCCTATTTTGAGTTATTTTGCAATTCATCTGGAGAGAAACGAACTGTCTCTACGAGGATGTGTTTTGTGGCTTAGGCACATCCATAGAGCAAGACAACAGTTTAAAAGAAGTGTCACTGTTTCGTCTTGGCAGAAGATTTCAAAGGACGTGCATGCCAATTAGTCTAGACGACTGATTGGGAAAGAAGGAAAGCAACACGGTCATTCTAATTGGTCTAGGAAAGTAGGCGAGGTCAGGCTATCACGCCCTTGAAGGGTCAGTAGACTCTAGTGACCAATACTGAGGTGGTTGCTTGGTCGCTTCTATGGAGTTGCTGGTTTGGCTATCCCGCGATTAAATGGATTTCACTCACATAAATTGTGGTTTTATCATTTAATGGATTTCCACATAAATTTATTTTCATTTTGCGATTGGATACCCGTAGGGACCATATTAGAGTCACGAAATCAATATACCATAACGTATTGGTTTGGTGATCAGAAAATTAAAACCAATGTTCCTTGGACATTCAGATTTTGTGAGCGTTAGCAGACTATTATAAGGACAACAAATCGTTGTATAGTATGACACAAGCAGAAGGCAGTGTCTCCATCTCTGGCTTATCTGCGAGGCGTACTGTGCATGTTAGTGGACATTTGGCAAACCAGTCACGTTTCTCAGTGCAAAGTTTATGCCAATGAGTCTGCCCAAAGACGGACTATTGCTACCAAACCTGACCTAGCTTTTGGTCCTGAATAATTACTCCCGAAAACACTTTTGTCGATTACTACTTTAAGGCTGTTGCCACAGACGACGTCACAGTCATGACAAACATTATTCTCCTTTACTTCAAGGATGTTGTAAAGTAGCTCTTCAAACCTGTTGTCAATAACTTCTTCAATGCTGTTGTCAAATACGAAATCAAGGCTGTTGTCAGTAAAGGCTTTACAGCTGTTCTTAATAAAAGTCTTTAACGCTGTTCCAAATAACGATTTCAAGACTGGTACTATTCTCAAGACCGACTTCAAGACCGTTTTGTAAAGGACTCCAAGACTGTTCTCAATAACGACTTCAAGACTGGTACTATTCTCAAGACCGACTTCAAGACCGTTTTGTAAAGGACTCCAAGACTGTTCTCAATAGCGACTTCAAGACTGGTACTATTCTCAAGACCGACTTCAAGACCGTTTTGTAAAGGACTCCAAGACTGTTCTTCATTTCCTTCATTGTTTGTCATAAGAGAAGATTACCATATACCAGGCGGGTTAACATGGTGAGTGTGGGGCATCGTACATGGCAGCGTGGGACGTTAATCCGATTAGTCTGTCAGACACGTGATAATTTACATGATGTGATGCAACTGGAAAATTAACTGAGACATGATTACTTACAAGCTGCTACAAAACACCAACAAAACAGTTTCTTTTATCTTGTACTAATTTTATCTTGTCCCCTTCACGATGTCTGTGACATTCCCCTTTAGTTACTTCCAGGCTGACTTCTTGTGTGATTTATTAACTGTTCCATTAATGACTTCCAGGCTGTTTCTGTATAATGAGGGCAGTGGCTAAGCTCCTCACACTTGAGGTTTATTGGGGGGCTTCATTCCATTCATGGGAGTGAAGCGTTTGGCTGGTATCCCCAGTCATGGAATTTCCCGAATACTGCTTAGAGCGGACTAAAACTAGATTCACCCATGTGATCAACCAAATTGGGGGTTCTTTTACGATTTATACACTGTTCCCCTTTAGAACTTTTATACAGTTCCATTTACAATCTCTACGTTTTTCTTCTCTCGATCTCTCTGTGAAAAGCTGGAAGACTGCTGGTGCGGCGTTGAGCAACATTCATTCATTCATTTGCCTGTCCACATTTCCCTGATGAATTGGAATCAAACAACCTGACACTTACAGTGATTGATTTTTACACCTTTTAACACAGTATCGATTATCGATCAACAGGAAAGTTGTTTGGAGGGGCGTTCGGGGGTTAATTACATCTATAATTTCCCTCGTTGACTGTCTGGCATCTCACACGCTTAGTTACACGATGCCAAAACATAAACATAATTCACCCGATGCATGTGTAAGGAATTGATCCATGCCACAGGCAGAGTGGTAATATGTTATGTTTTAACGGACCTTGTTCTCAGTAATAATTGATTCCACTTGTCAATAACTTCCAGTTCCTAAGTGCATCCTAGCCCGTCATCAATCATTTTAGTGACACAATCTATATCAATATTATTAAAACCACATGACCAAGAGAACTTCGACTCAAGGCCTCAAGTGCGGAGTTAATGATTTGTCCAATTTCCAGCAAGACTATGTCAATTTGGCCGAACATTGTGAGTGAGTTTAGTTTTACGCCGCACTCAGCAATATTCCAGATACATGACGCCGGTCTCTAAATAATCGAGTCTGGACTAGATAATCCAGTGATCAAGAGCATGAGCATCGATCTACGCAATTGGGATACGATGGCATGTGTCAGCCAAGGCAGCAAGCCTGACCATCCGATCCCGTTAGTCACCTCTAACGACAAGCATGGGTTACTGAAGATCAATTCTAACCCGGATCTTCACGAATCCCGATCATTGTGAGTTCAGGTAAGTGTCTGTTTACATACCTGTGTGGATGCTATAATGTGTGAAGATCATGGTTAGAACGGATTGCAATAACCAATACTTTCTAGACATTAAAGTGGGTGGCTGAGTGTGTTTTACGCCGTTCTAAGCGTTATTTCAGCTATAACATCGTGTCTGTGGGAGGAAATCCCGAAGTGAGGCTGGTCTTAGTTTTTGTTTCACTTTGCTGTGTGATTCTGAGAAACAGAGAATCATAAACGAATGTGGGATTCGAACCCAGGATCAAAGGAGCCTGGTACATCACTTAACTCTTCACAGGTACGTGCGGTGTGTTGTTTTACTGGACCTGTGATTTGTAAGGAGATATAAAGTAAACAAACTTCTGTGAATCCTAGAAAAAAAGAAAGAAAAGAATCTATTGGAATGAGCATAATATAACAGGAGTGACACGGCTGTCTGATATTGAACACCCTGACAGATAATGAAGCATATTCTTTTAGCAGGTTAATTATAAAGAATATAGTGATCAGGTCAAATTGATGCCAAGTTTATTTTGACTCACCACTCATTGAAGATTAAAACTGCCAAAACGATACCATGTATGTTGACTTCCCGGCACTGACAGTGCCCAGAAACTGTCACCGTGTTCTTCCGGAAAGTCCATGACACCGTGCATCATGCAGGGGTTGGTAGTTCATGAGTGAATCAAACTTGGTGTCATCATATCCCAATTGCGTGAATTCATGCCCGTCAGATCAGTCATTTGATTGTCTTGTCCAGACTCGTGTATTAACAGACTACCGTCATTTTGCGTGTATAATGCGATAAACAATAAACAGACAAGTGATGATGAACAATAAACAGACAAGTGATGATAACAATAAACAGACAAGTGATGATAAACTATAAACAGACACGTGATGATAAACAATAAACAAAGAAGTGATGATAACAATAATCAAACAAGTGATGATAACAATAAACAAAAAAAGTGATAATAAACAATAAACAGAAAAGTGATGATAAACAATAAACAGACAAACCAAACACACATTGGTATTCATTGTGTATTCACTCCCATAACGTGGGCAATAAGCAGAACAAGAAATTGTTGCTTATACATGACAGGACATGTCAGGAGTTTGCTTCAGACGACAACGCTAATGGCATTGTACAAAACATAGTTTGTAATGGCACCGGTTAGAAGAGCCCAGGTTCTCTAACTGGTGTGATCAATTGCAAATATATTGGATTGCGTGGTAAAGCTCTGGAAACTTGGGTGATTGTAGAATAAACTACCTTTGGGCGTTTTTCCAATTCAGCAACTTGCAAGCTTTAAGAATAACCTGAAAACACATGATTTTGAGCAGGCCCATGAAGTGTAGGGACATGATCGATTGTAGGGACTTGATCGATTCAACACATTAAGCAAACCCACATCCCCTTTAGGCGATAGTGTACTGGATATCAGCGCCATAAAAATGTATAGTGGCAGTGCAGCACAGCACAGCACAGCACAGCACAGCACAGCACAGCACAGCACAGCACAGCACAGCACAGCACAGCACAGCACAGTAATTGTTAACTGCGTAACTGCCCCGACGGCATGGGTCGATGCTCATAATGTCAACCCCTGGTTAACTGAGTACTGATGTATTCACGACTTGATCTATGGCCCATGGTGAAGTGGCAATTGTACAGAAACATTTATAAGCAATGATATTATTCACGAAATGACCATTGTTCCTTTGTAAAGTGTCTATTGTATTTCATATATGCACTGATATTTTAACAACACAGACCACTGGTCCTTGGTGAAGAGACGACCGTATCTCTGAGTACTTGTGTACTCTTTCTCCATTGGAAACCTTATTCATGCACAACCCCAACATCTACTTAGCATCACTCACACTGTACACACCACCAACAGCAGGCATCACTTCTGAACAACTAGACAGACTTCAGAAGATCCAGAACAGCGCAGCAAGACTTGTCACTAGAACCAAATCCAGATGTCACATATCTCCCATACTAAAGTCACTCCATTGGCTTCCCACCCGCGAAAGAATAAAATTCAAAACGCTGTCTCTTGTATATTCAGCACTAAACTGTTCATCGCCCTCTGGCAGATCTTTCAGCGTTCACGCAGCTTCCCTCTGGAACTCACTACCTCTCCATGTCAAGTCGTCTCCTTCCATCTCCATCTTTAAATCAAGACTCAAAACATTCTTGTTCAACCACAACTAAATCTTATAACACTTCTTCCTGTATATAGTGTACATATTTACTGTTGCGCAAAGAACATGCCCTTGAGGTGTGGAGTTATTACTGCGCTCTACAAATGTCCATATTATTACTATTATAACAGGCATAGCAAACAATGTTAATAAGTTTTCCTCGTTTCAGTATGGAGTCGTCTTCTTCTAAGTGGGAGTAGCCTCACCGCTCCACAATGTTTCACTGCTTCCGGTGTACTTGAACCTAACTTGAGTTACCATCTGTTTGCGTGCTGAAGATTTTCCCCCAATATTTTTACTTTCAGATACAAAAGCCCTTCATCCGCTGCAAGAAGGGGATATTACTTAAAATCTGGCTTGCATGTTTGGATTGACTTAAAGGTTTCCCCAGGATTAAAGTTCCTGCTGAAATGTTTTTGGTTGGCTTTGATATCTCGCAGTTTCATCGTACAGTTTTTCGATCGAACATTCAAATGAATATCATATCTTATAATCGTGTCTATATCTACGCATTGCAACCCACTAAACAAACTTGAAACTTCAAACGACACAGCTACTTTATTAAAGTTTCGTTTCAATTAAAAAATGGCGTACTGTCCTACCCTGAATAAGGTCAAGGTCATATATGACAAGAGTCTGTTTTACGTGACGGGTTTGTTTTAAACATATTGTATTCATGAGAAAAGGATTGGGTACAAGTTATACAACTCAGAACAGCCTCTCCCTGAGGGGTAATAGACTGACGCTTATCCTCTGGATTCAGCCTCTGCAGATCAGGAAGGCTCGTTATACTCAGTCGATGACGTTGTATGTTTGTGGATGTGGGCCACAATGAACAGTGTTGTCCAGCTTATTGACGTATCTTTTGTCCAAGACCAAGACCTATACAAACGGCTCACTATCCTAGGACATCCGATTGAATTACAGACGCACAAAAAACGAGGGATCATCGTAATTGACATATTAAGTGGTTAGGCCACGACGAAAGTACTGGATCGATGGATTATGACCCGGGAGTGAATTAAAAAATCATTATAGGTTAACCAGTGTTACCACTTTCACAGTATAGACATCCTCAAGAGTTCTCAATGCGTTGGTTCTAATTGCAGCGACCGTCCCACGGTGTCGGTATATTGCCGGACTTGTCGTGGGTGTAAGTCATATACGGTCACAGGAGATGCTGTTTGTCACCGACAGATTACTGTAATGGGGTTAGTCAATATAAAGCCTGCCCATGTGGACTATCAACACAAAGTGGACAAACGTTATCCGATCACCTTCTTGCTGGGCATTATTGCCGGGATTTGGAACCGGTGGGATTCTTCAAGACTGAGTGGCAGTGGCTTGGCCCTTGGTTTCCTTTCCAAATCTGGGGTTGAGCTCTACTGTGATTGAGTAGAGGTGGACCCGTGTACAAGTTACTTCCAAAGTGGAAGTCGCGGTAGCTGAGCGAGTTAGGCGGCTAACTTTGTGTGCTGGCGATTAGGTGCCTGACTCTGAGGGTGTGAGTTCGAATCCCGGATGGGGCTCAACTCAAAATAAGTGCTAGAATTTGTACTTAACTAAGAAAGTGTAATCCCAAATATAACATATGTTGCATGAAATCAGTTCAAATGTACAGCAACGTGACATCAACTCAACTGTACAGCAACATGGCAACAACTCAGCTATTGATCACCATGGCAACAACTCAGCTATTGATCACCATGGCAACAACTCAGCTATTGATCAACATGGCAACAACTCAGCTATTGATCAACAGGGCAATAACTCAGCTATTGATCAACATGGCAACAACTCAGCTATTAATCAACATGGCAACAACTCAAATGTACAGCAACATGGCAACAACTCAAATGTACAGCAACATGGCAACACCTCAAATGTACAGCAACTCAAATGTACAGCAACATGGCAACAACTCAAATGTACAGCAACATGGCAACAACTCAAATGTACTGCAACATGGCAACAACTCAAATGTACAGCAACATGGCAACAACTCAAATGTACAGCAACATGGCAACAACTCAAATGTACAGCAACATGGCAACAACTCAAATGTACAGCAATGTTACAGCAACTCAAATGTACAGCAACATGGCACAAAATCAACTATACAGCAACACAACAAAAACTCAACTTCATTACAGCATGGTATCAACCTAAGCCTAGTGACACCAACACACTACAGCATAGGACGGGAAAAGGCTTCAGTAAACCCAAGACTGGTCAACTAAAGTGTCACATTAATAGATGAATTACATAGTCCACCGTTTGAATCATCTCTCAAACCGCAAGTAATAACACAATATGTTGCTGGAATAGAGGTTTCCCATTGATATGTCTCCCAAGGCCAACTTCAAGTCGACACAAGAATATTTACATTAATATCAATAATTACACGAAAGAAAACCCAAAACGGAAAGTAAAGGATGCCGGGATATTTCAGATTTATTGAACCAGTTCTTTTTGTCAGATTGAAAGCAACACAGTATCCTCCACAGCAAATGCCGATTCGTGCATATTTTGTCTGAATAAATACGTATTTCAAAGGCAGATTTTTAAATTGATGCCAATCGTTTAAGACTTCTTTTAGCCTGGACAGTTTCACTCTGTGATGGCTATTAATTTCATTGATCGGACAATTCTTTATTATTTCTCTATAATCATAGAACGTCTCGAAGGAAAGATTGATATCCCTTCTCATGATAACCAATTGAAACGGGAGACGCACCGGTTTCAAGATCCTAAAAGTGTAATAGTTATCTTGGGAATTTCAGGGTTTAAGAGTTTTGTGTTAAATCTACATTGAAAAGTCGTTTTGGAAATGTTCAGTTGGAACCAGAAATAGGCAATGTATACAAAAATGGTGGGATTAGCGTTTTTCAAATGAACTGAATTTTCTTCGCGGACGGGGCCTTAAATAAGTCTTTAAATCCAAATCAGGTTTTAGGAAACTTAGTTTTAAGTCCATGAATATTTCAGATCATGCTTCGTCTTTCAGCGAAAGCATATTTCCCCGATCTATATATATATGTAAATACAGTAGGGGACCGTTATTGAGATTGTATCGTCTGTATCAAACAATCTATTTCAGTTTGCAGTGGTGAATCAATATTTTAGACTGTCTTACCGTTAAACATATAGAGGTGGAATATAGAGGTGGAATACTTTCACTTGTAATTGTTTGCCTTTGATGGTCATGATGTTTGATGAAGACGATGATGATGATGATGATATTCCTAACTGCAAATGTACACTTACGTCCATGATAAATCCAACAGAAACTGACAACTACTTTGATTTAAATTTTGGGACTAGATTTTGTCAAATCATCCATTGTCGCCTCAAGCTCGGCTGTAGTGATCTGAACGCAGACAGATATAATCGACATATATCAGAAACAGCTGAGTGTCCATGTGGTCATTATAACGAAGACGTCATTCACTACCTCTTTACATGTCGGAACTATCAAAATTTAAGAACAACGGTGTTTTTTTATATTCAAGGATACGATATGAAAACTACCTTATACGGTAACGGCGCATTGGATGACTCAACAAATTGTGACATTCTCAACTCATTACACCAGTTTATTTCTAAAAGTAAGCGCTTCCAGTGATTATCACCTCTACATATACATGTATATTCAATGCAAGACAAGATTTATATAACTTGATTTTCTGCGGCAGCTCTTTTCGTTGCTAGGCACAACCAACACCATAACCAAATATTTATTATTCAATCATTTTTCTGAGTGTAATTTTGTCTCAGAATCCTTCTTTTCTTGTCGGACTATTTCAAATATGTATCCAGCTATATTGGAACCGTGTACTGGAGCGGCGTTTATATAAGCCACTAGGCTTGTTCGCCTATCTAGGTTTCTGCATTGACGGAATAAAAATATGTTTAAACCACTTACGTCTATTTACGACATCGTTTCACGTTGCTAATGCAAAATTTCTTATTTGATATTACAAACGGGTCTGTTTGGACAAATTGATTCCTTTCAGGTCAACGGTCATGGTCAGGAAAACCAGTGGTTGACATTATGAGCGACAGTTTACGACGTTGGATTTCACACTATTTGCCGTTGCTACCGATGGCGCTGGACGTTCGTAAGAGTAATATCCACCTTCAGTTTGCGTGAACTACGCTCAGTTATACTGTAGAAGATTTTAAGCAAACACGACATAAATACAAGCCAATAAATGTTTAGACCTCAAACGCGTGGGACAAGGAAAACGCTCAGCTTTGTCTTTGCACGACACTATTTACCGTTGCTACCGATGGCGCTTGACGTTCGTGGGGAATATATCGCCCTTCAGCTTGTCCGAACAACGCTCAGTCATTTACAGGGCGCCGTTATATTGTAAATAATTACAAACAAACACGACTTGAATACAAACCTATGAATGTTTAGACCAAAACGCATCAAACGTGTGGGACAAGGAAAACGCTTAACGTTGTGATTAGGATCTGAACCACAATGACGTCAACATCACTTCGGAGATAAACATACTGTGTTGGAAAATCAGAGATATATAACGAAATAATAGCTCTAAGTTTGATTTAAAACCGAACGCGTACGAACAACCATGACATGATTAACGAGATTCAAACAAAGGAATTGTCTTAATGACGATTGCTGTCAAAAATGTATATAGAAATGGACTGCTGAAGACGCATGTGCGTTTCTTTTTATGAAGAGCCTAATACAAGGTGTGAGTGATATCCAGAAACCACCCCTGAAATGGGCATCGAAGAAGTGTACTGGTTCGAACTCGTCACATCGAACGCACAGGTTCAATTCCCCACATGGGTACAACGTGTGAAGTCAATGTTTTGGTGTCCTGACCACGATATACGTGGAATATCGCTAAAAGCTGATATAAGCCCAATACAGCAACACAACATATGCATTGTCAACAGAATGATCTGATAGCGCCAGTGAATATCGAATGGATTCCTTTCTAAAAAATTGTAAGAATTAGATTGAATCGCAAGGCATCCATCTCTGTGAATGTAATTGCACACTGACAAGAAATGCCCACGAACATAAAACAGCGATTGAAAAGGCAAGTACTTTACTTTCTGATTTCCTCTTCACGGAACTTGACGGATTCATATGGATAAATTCAGTTATTTCGCAATGTATCTATTTACTGTATCAGTCTACATGCATTTATGAATAAATATGAGCGACGAAATCATTCTCGGAGGTACAATAAGTCCAGAATGTTTCACGCATGCGCTTTTTAATACTTCATTTAAGTCGCCATGATTTCTAGAACCTTTGGCAACAGTCATACATATCCATCAGAGTTGCCAATAATTCCGGTAGCGGTAACTAAGTGGTCAATTGAACACGGACAAAGATCAGAAGTACGACCTCAGGTTCTTGACCTTGGACATGCCATTTGTCTTGTGCGTGTCAGTAAGCCAGCAGGGAAGCCGGCGTTTCAGTGCATCTGTTCAGAGAGCGCCAACATTGACACGCCTCAGAAAGGTTGTGTCATCGCCACCGTTTCCTTTGGGCAGCAATTCAACTGCGCCTCTTCCCGTGGGTGAAGCTTAGAATAGATCTTGTAGCCTGGTCCACGGCTTTGGGGTTGAACAAAGGCTTATTCATTTGGTGGCCTGATGTTTCTGAAGTACCTGACCGTATGAACTTTTATTATGGTCCCTGAAAAGATATTGACAACCAAATTTATGGGACATATTTTGAGTTATACACGTCTCGAACATTCCTTTGCAACATCGGGAGCTTGTTTGTTCTTTGTTCTTCTGGCGTTATTACAGGAAAATAGAAACTGTCTGTAATTATGCACTGGACCAGATAGTCCAGTGACTGATATAGCAACGATCCACAGAGTCGGGGTACGAAAATGTGAGCCCAGATTCTTTCACAACTACCAAAAGCTGTCTCGGTGGTGTAGTGGTTAGAGTGTCCGCCCGGAGAGCGGAAGGTCGAGGGTTCGATCCCCGGCCGCGTCATACCAAAGGACGTTACAATATGGCACTTGTTGGTCCCTGCCTGGCGCTCAGCATTAATGGGTAAAACAAGGACTGGTTTCAGAAGGCTTGGAATCAGAATATTGTGTCTGAGTGGGGTAATCATGCTTAACTGTGGCATGGTATAAAACCACCAGGGCTTGTACAAGCAGCCACGTATACACACGCATGCACGTCGTCATATGAGCGAAATATTCTTAAGTGCGACGTTAAACCCAATTTCACCTGACCTCACCAAAAGCTGTACTCATCGTTATTCATAGCGTCGTCATAGTAATAGTCATATTCGTTGTCGTCATCACTATGCGCACATGACCATCGTTATTTCTGTGTTTATTATTATTTATTATTATTATTATTATTATTATTATTATTATTATGAGAGCCTCAGTAGTCATAGCTCGAAGATCAATTCAAGGACCCTAGCACAGTATGTTTTGTTTATGGGCCTTTGCTCGTGTTTTCAATAATTATTCCTACACTCTAGAGAGATCCGGAGAAGAAATGTGTCCAGCGCACTCATCATTCTACTTCTAGGAACAACCAGGAAAGTCATTATCGTCGTCGTCGTAGTCTTCATCATCATGATCTTATCACCATCGTTATGTTGGTCAGTCGAACGGACAAGATTCAGAAGTCCGACCACAGGTTCTTGTCCAGGGGCATACCATTTATCTTGTGCTTGTCAATAAAAGAACAAGACATTGTCGTCATAGTTAATGTTGTCGTTATCGCCATCACCACCGCTGTAATGGTTGTAATCATCGTTATAATTATCGTCGTAGTCATCATGATGATTCTATCACCATCGTTATGTTTATAGTTTATATTATTATACTGAATGATAGCCTCAAAAGTCATAGCTTACAGATCACCTGAAGGACCGTAACCCAGAATAGATACTTACGGCCCTTTGCTTACATTCTAGGAAGATTAGAAGAAGAATCGTTCCCAACCAACACCGGAAGTATAATAATAGGGAAAATAAGGAAGGTTATATAGAAACGATATATCTGTTACTGAAGCTGTACTATTAATCCATATAAGGACATCTATATTCACGCTGTCAGTGCGGTGTGTGCTGTCAAAGTAGATCTCGGCCATATGTACATTACCCTCACTTCCTCAGCGTATAGTTTTGGGCAAGTAATAAACAGACAATCATGCTTCACAAGGTAGAACACACATTCAGCACACTCACATATCAAGCAGGGTACATCAGTTCGGTGAGACTCACTGCAAACATTAATGTGCTATTTGGAAGCATGGCGTTGTAAGAATATAAACACTATTGATTTTTAATTTTCTATATTTTAAAAGAGAAAAATAAGTCAAGGTTTACTTGCTATTGCTTTCGTCTGGATAAATACAACGGTTTATGTTGACATTTCACATGATGCCAAGGCAATTAGCCGATTTCGGGAAGGAAGAGAACTGGGTCATCCCTGGTGCACTATGAGAGAATTTCTGGCGTGTTGTAATGAGGTTAGCTGATGACAAAATGTTGTCACTGACAACATGTGACAATATTTATCTTGTGTTGTCAAGATCATATCACTCAACAAAAACAAGGGTTTTATTATTGTTTTAATCAAGGTGTTTCAATCAACAGTTTCCATAACGATCTGGTGTTCGTTCAGAGAATATTGATCAAAGCGAGCCAGTGAGTGAGTTTAGTTTTACGCCGCACTCAGCAATGTTCCAGCTATATGGCGACGGCCTGTAAATGATCGATCCTGGATCAGGCAATCCAGTGACCAATAGCATGAGCATCAATCATTTGGGATACGATGGCGTGTGTCAACCAAGTCAGCGAGACTGACCACCCGATCCCGTTAGTCGCCTCTTGCGACAAGCATGGGTTACTGAAGATCAATTCTAATTATCATCATACTTTAAGCTAGACACTATTGTTTAACGTTGAGAGTTTGAAGACATGATGACAAAGGACAAATATTTAATGAAACACAATGACAAGTATATTCAATACACAAACGCATGGTGTTCTTAGTATATGTAATCTGCATGTTATGATGAAAATAATTATGTTCTCTCGTTATGTTCGAGCTTCAGTGAAAAATCAACTTCAACACATCACACACTGTTTTCAATATTTCAAGCAATATATTAACCTATGCAACGCTGTTAAGACATGGATATCAGTTTAGATTTGTAACTGGATTATTACTGGAAGACTATGAAATACGTCGATTTGTCTGGAATAATGTTTCTTTTTGTTGTTCACATATAGATTATGGTGTTTTTTGTTGAATCGTTTGCAGACATCCGTAGGTTACGTAACCCGTGACGTCCTTAATCAACAATAAAAAGATTGGGACCCAACACTGTCGCTGTTATGTCTTAGATTCTGCGTTCTGCTGTTTATAATTTTCCTGAAACTGATTTTGAAATAAGCTTTAAACAGGTAGACATGGGTTAGAATCCAGAAATCAAACAGACGTTGAAATGTGTCAAGAGCATAGACAAGCAACCCTGGTCAGAAACAATTGTCCAAATGCAAATGTGAAAAGGTCAATCCCCAAAGCCAGAGGGTACGGGGGAATCGCAGAAGCCTATGGCCATGGGGCCATAGAGAAACACCAGGATCCAGGAATCACAAAGCTGGGCTAAAAACGACTCCAGTGGTCTGGGGCCCAAAAAATAGTTCAGAGTTCAAAGGGAAATGGTTTAATTGCAAACATCTGGAGCCGATAATCAGACGCCTATAGCCAACTACGGGAAAAGGTTAAAAGGCAAAGCTCAGAATCCCAGTGATGAAAGGCAGGGATAGGAGGACAGATGACAGAGGTCGGTTGCTTGTGATCAGTCCCTTGTCATAAGTTAAAAAGTGATTCTGTTAAAATCAGAAACACCAAATCATTGTTCATCTCCTCTTAAATCCGCTGCCGTCATGATTGTTTCACATAGAAGAGATATTCTGACTCTCGTCACACATACGTAGACTAGTCGTTTGAGCAGAAAGTAAACATGATAGTATGTTTTCAACTTTTGGAATGCATGCACAGCAGCGTGTTTGATAACAACCTTTTTTCTGTTGATGCATTTTTAAAAAATGTTCTGTGCCTATCTGTTTAGCTGTGATTTTATACCTCTTTCATTGCCAGTAGACCGCGCACTTGTATTACTGGACAAATCTGTGGTAAATATCACATTGGTGAAAATTGAGCGTGGACACGTTTGTGACGATGAATGCTTCTTGAGCTTTTTTATATCTGTTGTAAATGATTTCCAAACAATCCTCTTATAAACGTATTGATATGTTTTGTCTGTTCCCGGATTCTAAATGTCAAACGGCTCACCATGACTTCAACGCTGGAGAGGAACTTGAGTTCTGTGACAAGAAAAATGAAGACATTATCCATTTCATATAGATAAAGCTACTGCAGTTGAAACTGGGCGTTTTTTAGAATTGACACAAAAGTCAATTTCGGTTCAATTATCATCCAGAGGCAGTTATCTTCCTTCGCAGGTATTGGTATGCGTCAAAAGTTTTCTTTAATTTTAAGCTTTACTATAAATGAAAAAGGTATGTTGATGGCAAAATTACAGATTTCATGATTGAGTAAGAATATTCATAATGCGCCTTTCCAGGCTTCATATCCTGCTCATAGTACACAAAGGATGCTCAAAGCGCACAATCTGATTATTGTTATACATTGGTAAAAATTCACTATCCTTTTCTCTGAATAATGTCAGTATCAGTCTTTTAGGCTTCTCCATTAATGGTAAGGAAAAAAACAAGTACTTGAACTACAAACTACCCAACCGATGCAACATGAAATCAAATATGTTCCATATTATTCATACAACAGTGAATAACATCCACGCTAGAAAATTACCAGTCTCTGTTATATACTGAAAGAGATTTTTCTCAAATTATGGTTTCCAGTTATATACAGATTGATTACTGAAACTCCATAATGATACCAGGTATTTGCAAAAACCTCCTGCCGATATCCCACCTACAACCATCTGTCAGGTAACATCAGCCATGAAACGTCTAGTTCACAAGATGTTATCCTCTAGCGCACATTCTTCTACACCTTTCAGGCGGAAAGCCAGTTTGTGTCGATTGTAATCCTGTATTACATCCCTGCAGCTTCCTTCGACATCCAGCTCCCAGTTCTTAGTCTCGCTTGTTATCTTTTCTCTAAGATATTGTGTTAGTCTCATTAGTGTGGTGTATTTGTGTCAGGGGTATCGTGAACAATCGGCTCTTTAGAGCTGTGTTTTTGCCTTTCAACAAAACAAGATCAAATTTGCTTACGCCCCGCTATTTGCTATCATTACTGCCTGAGTGATATCATCTGACCACGAGCATTTAATCAGACTCAAGCAATCCGGATTCGGGTGTTTACCCATGCCAGATTTTCTTTTCAATCATGTTTGTAGGAAACTGCGGCCCTTAAGCGGCATTCATCAGATCTGTTTACCTTTCGTCTTTGCGCTGCTTTCGGTGTTATTAAGTTTGAGGAATTAACGACATTTCGTACCTGTACATTGAAATGGGCCTTAGTTCTGATAGTGCAGGATTTGATAATCAGCAAAGAATTTTTGTGTGGAGGATTGTTATAGAAATGTCGTCGGGTGATGGATGCTTGTTGAATACAGACGACGTTTGAATGATGAATCTTTCTGGAGATAATTGGCTACAAAGAGCTTTGAGTTTGGTAGCTGTAGTATTTTAGAATTGATGCTGAGATAATTAGATCAAGTCGAGATTTAGATCAAATTGAAATATATCCCCTAACTCTGCTAAATGATGATGACGTGACAATATCGGAGATCAAATATACATACTTGTAACAGGTGAACGAGAGGTACATGTTTGTTGGCATGGCTGGTTGTGGGTGTTTCCTGTTGTTTGTTAATATGATGTTTTGTGTGTATAACCAATGTTGGTACACATTGCTGGTTGTGTGTGGGTATGTATGTGTGCCCGAGAAAGCGTGCGTGTATAGCTATGTGTTCTATCATGCATCCTTGCAATGTCAGTGTTTCCATTATTGTTAGTTACGTGACGGTAATGCGATTACAGAGGGGTAGGACCTGGTATCACCCCTGTGCTGACACATTATATGTGTACAAGTGAATGTTGCTTATCACATTCGAATAGTATATGTCCGTGTACAGCGACATTTTCCAGTTGATTATCGGTACTTTCAACATTCAAACATTTGTTTTAAAATATATTACAAGGCACATAAGAAAACTACTCCGGGTTTATTGCACATAGTGTTTTCATACAGATTGTTGCATCGTTAGTCAGCTTAAGTAACTTCAGGCAGGGGATGAGAGGTTTATATGCATTATACGCTGTGATAGGTAGCAGATTAATATTACCAACAGCAGCAGTACTGATGAGTAATTGAAGGAAGCCGGACGTGTAGCAACCATCACACATGTAATGAAACCAGGTGTGCAGTAATGATAAAAACAAAAGGATTAAAAGCTGATTGGATACTTGCTTGATTTGATCTTCACAGGCAGACACAATGCAATATCACTGATGATCAAAGGTTTGAGAAAAAGGATTTCTACCTCTTCTGAGAGATTGTGACGTCCTGATGTTTGGATTTGGACATTGTTACTGAATCTAATGGCTGAGGAATATTTGTTCGTTGAGTGATAGAGCTCATGTGCAGTCTGCTATGGCTGTTGAAGTCTCACGTTCTTTGATGCAGATATGTATATATATATATGCTCTGTACCCGGTAAGAAGTTTTGCAAGTTCTGCCGTCAACACCGTCACAATTGATCATACAGATCACTCCTTGGGTCTGCTTGATGGAGGGAGGGTTGAGGTCACTAGCTTTAAGGAGGATGGTACTGATGTCTGCTTAGTGCCTAAGAAATCTGAGGATTTGACGAACAGATTTACCAATGTATCCTAGAATGCTTCTGATGGGGGCGCATTCTGGCCTTGTTGGTTTGGTGAAGCGTGGTAGGACTGGTCATCTTCACTATCTTGGTAGGACACTGGTAAAGAGTGGGAGGACTTTCTGCAGATGTTAAGCTCGAGGTCGAGGTCACGTTTGTTGATGCCGATGTTTTTGAGATATTGCCATGCTTTGGTTTATGGAGGTGGTTAGAACAAGTCAATCTGAGTTTTGGTCAATTAATATTCAGAAAGTTACAGTATTAATTGTTGTAAAAGTGGTATATGTGTTAAGGGGGAAAATAAGCATGCTCGTTAGATTAGATGTATGGGTTACAGAGTCGAATTATCCAGTTTATATGAGTAGGTTTCCAGTTTAAATCCTACACTTATCATGATAAGGTCCATACGTTATCATCTCAAAGTCTGTCCTTGTTGGTTCTTTGGTGGTGCTTTTACACTCAAATAAAATTGTATGTTTTGTTAATGTGTTTTGTTGTATCAAAGTAGGCGTGACCAGACTTCGCCATGTGAACATTGGTTCAGTTCCACGAGTGTGTACATCTTACATGAAGCCTAGCACAGTTCCACAAAGGTCACACAGAATGGACAATGTACTTTAACAGTTGGTTAATTATTGAACATTAATTAAACTTTTAAATTACCCTGCAAAGAACAAAGATGACTCACTCATTCATTAGGATTCTTAATTTTTATGACCTTGGTTTGAGCATACAGACCTTAGTCTATTAGTTCCAGTCAAAATGTAGTGCGACGTATGTTTTGTGCCAACAAGGGTTTTTCTCATAGTTCAAATTTGCGAGTACTGACATTACCTTTGGAAATCCCTTTTCGTTTCTTTACTGCAACAGCGATTTATTGGTGAGCTTCAGTTCACATGTCCTTCGTTTGAGCATTTTTCATTTTTGTGAGAACCTGTATTTGCATAGTCGCCGTATGAATGTTGTCGAGAAGTCCTTTTACCATTTCATTATCGTGACAGCCAGTTATTTGTTATCCTCCGTTTGTTGGACCTTGATATGTGCATACAGAAAAAGGTGAAAAGACATACTTTTGTATTCATGGTTATTTAGTTTCTCTACCTTGGTCTTTTTAGTGCATGCGTGTATGGCTCACACTTTCCATCGGTTTGTTTTAGACGTTCGCTGTATTCAGTCAGTTTTACGGTCCAACGGTTCGTATGACCATGTTTAGAACTGAAGAGTGTTGTTTTAACCGCTAACCAAATCAATATTCATCACAATATATCGACCATCCTTAAAGTAGTGTTTTGCATGATGAAGCGCCCTGACCTTGAGGTGAAGTCTCCAGTTACTGGGTCTGTTGTTTAACTGAATATCCATGGTATGGAAATATTCTAATGTATCCTTAATTCCACCTATCGTCTCCTTTAACATTTTCAAATGAACGATTTCGATTTTGTTCGTTGCAGAACACGCTGAAACATTTTTCTCACTGCATATTTAACATTAGTTGAAAGCAAGGTGGTAATTCAAAAGTTGAATGATTGTTCAATAATTAACGAACTGGTAAATTAAATTGACTATTCTCGGTCAACGAGCTGTGCGGTTTGTTATCGAACTCTGATGGGCCTCATGTAAGATGTACACACTCGTTGAACTGAATCAATATTTCAATGGCGTAACTTGGTTACGCTGACCTTAAGACTCTCGCGTTTAACAGAACATTCAATAATTATCAGAGTGTAAAAACACCCCTAAAGTAGAATCTAGTTCTCAACTTACTGTTTGCGGCAACACTTTGACAGCGCGTCCCGCTTCAAAATGATTTTTGTCTGTAACATGTCTCTCCAAACTGCCAATTTGATATAGCTCTGCAAGGAATTCATGTTATAAAGTCCAAGACATTTCTTTATTAATAAATATTTACTGACTATATTCCGTATCTATCATCCGTCGGGATTCATCTTTATGACGAAAATTGTTTCTAAATCGTCGTTTATCTGAATCGTGGGTTTGCTGCGAGGGTGCAATGGATGGGATAGATTCATTTTCTCCTTTACATCAGCTGTACGCAGATTGTGAGTAGGTGCATTACGAATCAGGAACCAATCTTAAATAATAAATGCCTGCTTGTTGAGAACAACATTTCCTGAAATAGCTGGATGGTATTTGTCTATTGTTTTTCTTCTGGAAGAAAACTTTTGACATTCAGCAATATTCAGTACACATGGAAAATAATTAAGACTGATTCATGACTGGTAACACGAGCAGCAGTCTAATGGATCCTCCTCAGGTGGTGGTTGTAACAAGCAAAGAACACTGAGAATAAGGCTCAAGATGAATGTCCTGGACAACCGAACATTGTATTACTAATATGTTTTGCGTTCCCCTTTGTTATTCACATTGTTGTTTTTGTTCTGTATTTTATGAATCACAAATTACCATTTTATGATGACGACGACGACGACGATGATGATGCTGCTGATGCTGCTGATGGTGATGATGATGATGATGATGACTATCATCATCATGATATCCCGGATAAGTACTTTCCTCAGAGTAGTCTATGACAAGACATCACAAACTGATTTGGAAACATCCAAAAACAAAATAAACCACAACAAACTTCTACATCTAATTATTGCTTCCTTGAAGGCAAAATAAACATTTGGACAGAAAGGACAGAACTTGGGACCAGCAAAATAATTTCATCAAACACTATAGGATGTTCAAAACTGACGGAAAACAATTTTACACACAAACACAGACCACACTGATGAGAAAAGACCAGGTTTCCAGAACTTGGAAGGAGTTGTTATTTATACCAAGCTACAGGAGCAGACATACGTACAGGATTGCAACGACAGTGTTCATAACAAAATACGTACATAAAGAAGTATGTCAAACAACTATTGTAAACAGTACCCTGGTTGGTGTCCAATGATCCATTTCTATAATCTATTTCCTTTAATTGTAAGTCGTAATTTAAAACGAAATTAGCGCTGAAATGAAAACCTTATTTTGTAAAGAGCGCACGTTGAAGATCAGTTGCTGCTACGGTTTAGTTGGGCTTAAAACAAACAGATACAACAAATTTCCATTCTTAATTTGTTCATGCTGTTTGGTTCTTTGATGTTCTGTACAAACGAAATTACCGCTGGGAAAGCAATTTGTAGTGTGCCTGTCTTTTGCAAACAAACTAGCATAGATACAGCTTGAAGCATGCACTTTACACAGATCACCTTCGGTTAGATCCATCAAAATAGTCTTTGATCTCATTACGAACACCTTTTCTATGTCCCATCATGTTGACATCATGGTCGAGTTATGAGGATCGAGTAAAATGTTTGTAGTGTGTCACGTATCAGAGATACCAGGTGGGGCCGTGGTGTAGCCCAGTGGTTAAAGCGTTCGCTCGTCACGCCAAAGGGACGAGTTCGATTTTCTACATGGGTACATGAAGACCATATTCATGATGTCCCCCGCTAGGATACTGCTGCAATATCGGTAAAAGCGGCGTTAAACCTGACTCACTCAGCCCGTGTTGCAGTTTACCCTGGAAACCCTACTCAGCACAAGGCAGGGTAATAACAAGTGCCATCTCTTTAAGTGTTTTCTTTTATGAGGTCAGGGAAAGAAACACGGACCTTCCACTCTCCATTCGGTCTATTCATTGGGCCACATGAGAAGACTGGTTATATGGCTGCGGTCTGTAAATAATCGAGTTTGGACACAGCATTCAAGTGATTGACAGCATGAGCATCGATCTGCGCAACTGGGAACCGATGACATGTGTCAACCAAGTCAGAGAGCCCGACCACCAGATCCCCTTGGTCGCCTCTTACGGCAAGTATTGCTGACAAAAATCCTAACCAGGTTCTTTTTGAGTGAGCGAGTGAGTGAGTGAGTGAGTGAGTAACATCTCAAATTCGCTCTGGAAAGATATAATTATGAATTGTAACAAATTGTATTTTCAATGGTAGTGTATTTCTCTCTTTTGAAGACGCTAACACATACAGTACTTACCCGATTCTGTTTTCCAGTACACATCTTCCGCTTTCTTATTCATTAGACCACGTTGGTGAGTGAAGATTTCCAGTTATCTGTGTGTGTGTCATTGCTTTTGTGAAGCCACTAACAAGTAAAGAATCAATTGGATGATTAACCCTCGTAATACAAACACCACAAGAAAAGACATGTTTGTACCCTCCGATGCACTTGCAACAGTGTACAGTTAACCTCGTAACTTTCTAAATAAAAATCTGCAATAAAAAACACAACTGATTGATTTGAATTACGGAAAAAAACAGCCTTACCTGCCAACCCTTTTCGGTTTCATTTTTCTTCGTGGATAATCAGTTTTACAATCTACTCACAAAGTGATCAACCGCCTGGAGGAACTTTACACAAAGATACCTAATTAGAAATTTAACGCACAGTCGCCCGGAATCGATTTTCATCGTTTACCGAAATTCGTCGGCTCAAGCATAATTAAGTCAAAGATATATGTGCTTCGAAAAATCTATTCCCACTTAAAACAAGTCAAATCCTGTTTGTCATTCCTTCTCTGTTCTTTTGTTTCTTTATACGAAAAAAGTCGTACACCACAAACATCTAAGGCGAGGTGGCATATTTCACGCCATGGTGGATCTTGGCGTATTATTCCACAAATCGACTGAAAGGCTATTATCGTAAATACAAACACTGATTAATACGAACTATGACCATGTTGAACGAGTTCATTTCCCGTTCATGCAGTCGACACAGGGTGAGAAGAGGTTTGTCTGGTGTGTTCATGTACAATGAAGCCTTTTAATCTGGCCAGTAACCTGTCATGTCCAGTCAACCGAACAACGATCCATTGCCTTGAGGTAGCCTAATGGTTAAAGCGTCCGCTCGTCACGCTGAAGAACCGGGTTCGATTCCCCACATGTGTACAATGTGTGAAGTCCATTTCTGGTGTCCCCCGCCGTGATATTGCTGGAATATTGCTAACGCTGTAAAAGCATACTCACTCATTGCGTCTTCTAAAGGGTTCATGGCAGACAGGTGTCCATTTCTAGACGCGTAACATATTTTCCCGAGATTTTGAACAATTGACTTGATTCTGCATGTATGTCTGACAGGTGCTTCCGTTAAGGTCGGACTCACTCACTGATTCGCTATCACCTGGCATCATCACACATAAAGACAGACAGAAGTATTGTATTAAAGTGGCACATGACACATGCACAATAGGTATAATCAAGGCATTCAAAATGGTTATATAAAAACAACTCTAATCCAGCCATTACTGGCATGAAACATTTAAAACTTATGACATATAAAAAAAACATATTACAAAAGAGTACAAAGTATTAAATTAACAACATAAATAAAAAGCTTCGTGAGAATATACAACCAATGTGTTAAAAAGGTATAGCATATAAATTATATAAGAGCATTACACAATATGATACGTTAAACTGTGCTTAAAATATTTTTAGAAAGTATATAAAAGTTTAAGTAGGCACATGTCAATTGCGTCTTAAAAACATTCCTGTTATATTATTAGCTATCATAAGTAGAAAATAAATATTTTCAAAGTTAAAATAAAGAAATGGTCATGATATAATCGGAATCGTTCGATCTCGATTGGCAGATATGTCCTATCGTGAGTCTGGATGGGTTTTACACATTACGTTTATCAGTCCCTATAGACGGAAATGTGAGGATTCCGAATTAGTGAGGTTTCACTTTTAAGGCAATGTTTATACTCACCACGTGAACAATAATGGTAGAATGTTCATCGTGTATAATAACAATCCGTTTTCTCAGTGCTGACTGTATGTGACTTCACCGTGCTTCGTTGTTTTATTTTTTATAAAACCAAAACTATATATTTTTAAATTTTGTTTTTTATAAAACAAAGTCGACATATCCGCTATTCATGAGGTCGAAAATAGGTTGTCTTGTGTCATCTCATCAAAATACTGCCTAAGTGAAGTTTCTCAGGAATGTTGTGGAGTTGATATTTCATACCCATTTCATTTCTAAGCATTCAAGAATAACGTCCAAAAAAACTTACTCAAAACTTACCTTTATCAAGCTTGATATATATTGCATGTGCAGGGGCCCACCAGCCCATTATACAGGTACAGAGCATGTAACAAACAAATGTTTGAGAGGAGCGCTGCTGACAAACATGACTAAATATTACATTGACAGTATATGGTATTGGCAATCTATACACGATGTTGCTAAACAACAGTTTTTTCTTTGAGAAAGGAATTACGTTTTTTCAAAGCGAGAAACACGTATTTTGCAAGTTTATTACAGACGTTAAATAATTAAACCATTTTGCCAAGAGTTGAGAACATGTAATAACATTGTGTAATAAGATTGGAGCGCAAACCTGAATAAAATGGACCTGTGAAGATCCGGGTTAGATTTGATCTTCAAGTAATCCATGTCCTAACGACACAGCTGTGAACCACAATACAAGATCCATTCTAAACTTCACCCTCGGGAAGAGGCGCAGCTGAGCTGCTGACCACAAGAAACAGTGGCGCTCTCTGAACAGGAGTACTGAAACTCCGGCTTCCATGACAAATGGCATGTGCCCGATCAAGAACCAGGGGTCCAAATAATTATCTCTATCCTTTCGATTGACCACTTAGTAACCACTACCGGAATTAATAGTCTCTCTGTCGGATATGGCTGACAGTTGTCAAAGGTTCAAGGGAGCATGAGGACTTTAATCTTAAAGGATGTTTTTAGAATTACTTCAGAGAAGCATTTTCGGTTTATTGTTCCTTCGGGGGAGATATCGTCTCTCATATTTATTCATAAATGCATGCAGCCTGATGCAGTGAATAGAAATATAGGAAAATAACTGAATGAATCCACACGCTCCCGTGAAGTATCGTGATGCGGAAATGAAAAAGTAAATCAGATTATTTGCCTTATCATCGCCGTTTTAAGCTGGTGGGCGTTTCTTTGTCGGTGTGTAAGTACATTCACAGGAAAGGATGCTCAGAGATTCAATCTAATTTTTAAGACTTTCAAGAAATGGAGTCGATAATTTGGGAAGAGGTGTAAGTTATTTTGGCATCATTCCATAACCAATACGTGTCCTTAGTGGAAGGATGGAATGACTGAGTAAAGGTTTATACCACATTTAGAAATAGTTCAGGTATGTCACAGTGGGGACGGGGCGCCGGGGTAGCCTAGTGGTTTAAGCGTTGGCTCGTCACGCCGAAGACCCGGGTTCGATTCCCCCCCATGGGTACAATGAATGAGCCCATTTCTGATGTCCCCCGCCGTGATATTGCTGGAATATTGCTAAAATCAGCGTAAAACCACACTCACTCACAGCGACACCAGAAATGGTTTCACACGTTGTAGCCATGTGAGTAATCAAATGTATTCGAGGTGGTGAGCTTTAACAACTGAATTCAAGGGGCGATTTCTGGATATGTTTCACTCCTTGTACAAATTGTACTGATGCAATTGTTCGTTGTTCAAGAATATGTCGTTCTAAAGGTGAGTTGAAATGGGGTTTAACGTCGCACATAAGAATATTTTGCTCGTGACTACGTGCGTGTGTGTGTGTGTGTGTGCGTGTGTGTGTGTATGTATTGCTGCTTGTACAAGTCCAGATTTAAGCTGGTTTTATAGTGCTAGCTCATTAAGATACCAAGCCGAAGTTAAGCATGAATACCCCACTCAGACACATTATACTTACACCAAGCCGACCAGTCCTTGTACCCATGTTTTAACGTCGTTTGGTATGACGCGGCCGGGGATCGAACCCGTGAACTTCCGCTCTCCTGCCGACGCTCTAACCACTACATAACGGGATCGGGTGGTCAGGCTCGCTGGCTTGGTTGACACATGTCATCAGTTCCCAATTGCGCAGATCGATACTCATGCTGTTGATCACTGGATTGTCTGACCCAAGACAAGAGGCCAGAAAGCAAAAGCCAAGGGGTCGGGAAGACCACGATCCTGGGACAAGAAGGATGATCTGAAAGTCAGATAATGCAAGCAAACTTTTTTTGAATGTTCGAAAATGTTCCATTTGTAAAAACTGCGCACTGCAAAGAATGTGATGATGGCTGCGTATCGAGCTATTTTGTGACTATCTGGTGTATTTGCCAAATAATGCTTTTAAAACGTTTTGACCTTTTTTGTCTGTTGTTGGATCCCCAATGTCAAACGACTCTCCTGAGGAGGAACACCGGTCATTTTCTTAGGAACATTTTTAGTTTTGTGACCATTCTTTTCATACCATTCTTATCATACAGATAATGTCACGCTATTGAAACAGACTGAGACCTTTCTGTTGGTGGTCCTTCAGAGTTGACATTAAAATTACTTACTGTTCAGTTATCATCTGACAGTGAGAGTTATCTTCCGAGCAGATATTGTTATCAGTCAAAATTATTCATTTAGTCATTACACTTTAATTTGCCTTTATGTTCAACTTTATTATTGATTAAAACAGGATGCTGATATACATTCATAGATTTTGATACAAATTCGTATGCATTTCTGTGTATACTAGCTAATGTCCCATCACTCTTTCTGGTCTCTTGGTGGAATATTGTTGCAGTTGGGGATAAAATCTTTAACCACAAACTATCAGGAAAATAATCATAAAACAAATATCTACGCGAGACAATAACCAGTCTCCGTTATCGACCGAGATTCCCTTAGTTTTGAGCTGTATATGAATTGATCTCTGAATATCAGTAATGACACCAGGGGCCGTATTTATAAAAATTCGTAGAATTGGTAAGAATTCTTAAATCAATAATTATTCTTAGAATTCCATTATATTTACACTTAAGCGTTAAGAATTTCTTAAGTCACATTTATAAAACTCTGTACTCTTACAATTACTCCTAAGTATGACACATATTTAGGAGTGCCCCTATGGTACACCTAACTAGTTAAGAATTTTCTTAGGTTGACAAACATAGCCGCTCGTATGCGTCGCTTGAGAGATTTTAGGTGAAGAAAAGATGTACTAGCAGTGTACAACAATGAAGAATTGATAAACAGGTACCGTATGGACTTGGCGGGGTGTGTGTGTGTGTGTGTGTGTGTGTGTGTGTGTGTGTGGATTCTTTTCATCACCATTTTGGTCCGGCAACACTTGACAAGTCCGACAAAACGGAATCATTCCTTGGACGCCATCACTCTGCGTTACTTAGCTACTGGCAAAAAGCAGCTTTGTAGCGGTGACGATTTCGGTGTAAGTCAGCCCACTGTCAGTAGAATAATATCCGAAACTTAGTCAGTACTTTCTGACCCTTAAAATGGCAGGCAATTCATTTCAATGCCGACTTCACAGCAGGAAACACAACGCCACAATCGCCAATTCCACGCACTTGCGGGCTTCCCCGGTGTCGTAGGTGTCATTGATGGGACACATGTGAGGATAATAGCTCCTACTCAAGATGAGCCCGAGTATGTGAATTGAAAGAACTATCACTCCCTGAACGTACAAATAAGTTTTGATTCCGATTCTCTTATCCGACATGTTGTAGCGAAGTGTCCTGGAGCAACACACGACGCCCGGATCTTTCATGAAAGCTGTTTGAAAGGGGTTTTATACCAGCTGGGTCCCATTTACTTGGAGATAGTGGCTATCCATGCAGAAGATATATTTTAACACCCTTCCTGCACCCGCAAGCTGGACCAGAGACAAATTATAACAGGTATTCTGTTTGTTTATATTCACAGACATGTCTATTTGTCCGACACAGTATGAATTAGAGTAGCTTCCCTTGGGAAGGTGGTAAATTCTATAATTTGAAATTGTTTTTTTTAAACGAAATGACATTGTAGCTTTGTAATGCTGCATAAAACGGATTAGCGATTAAGGATTTAACGATGCTGATTTTATTAGATGAGTAAACGTATTAAATATAAAAAATCAATATACTACTGTCAGATGTTCATCTACATTTATGAATGCAATATAACAATAATGCAAATCTCCAAAAATGCATATGGGTTCAAACATCATACTGCATGTAAATTGTTTTATGTAAATCATCAATTGCAAATAATATCAAACTATTAACCCAAAGACATGATATGACATGGCTGTTATTTGACCCAAAAATGAAAAAGAAATATTATTCCTCAGAGAAATTGTTTCTTCAAAATGATTTAACACTACACCCAGGTGCTTAGAGCATACATGAAGTAATGGACTATTTATAAATGTTACTGGCAAGTATACAAATATCATTAAAAATGATTGAATTATATAAAAATCTTTATGATGTTTACTTTTACGAGAGCACGCTCACACTATTCAGTGTGGTGAACAAATTATGATATTGAGCATAATTGTATTTTATTACTTAAATCTAATTGAGAAACATACTTGTTTCGAATAAAATGTGAAAAGTATGACCATGGGAAAAAAAGTACTGTTTCTTCTTAGTATTGATGTGTTTCAAAAATAAATTACACTGTGTTACATTTAAAGATCAAGACCAAATACTATTTATAAAGCTATTCCATTGGTAATGTATAGAAAGTATTTTAAATATGATTGTTACTTATGCTCTTTTAACATTAAGTTTTAACTTAATAACAAAATGTGTTTTCATGTGAGAATTTTTGTTGTTATTTATGAAAGTAATTGCTTTTTATATGTTAGAAAAAGAAAATTATAGTATTGACCAACAAAATATTTCATGTTTATTTCCTAATTAACTTACTAGAAAAAATGGATTACTAAAAAATGATAGGCCTACGTACTGTATTGTCATACATGTAAATAAATGAATGCTTTATGCCATATTTTAAATCTCACCTGTTGCTGTTGTTCCTCGCCTTTATGCTGCAAATTCCTGCCTTGATTTTGAAAGTAGATTGTACCACTTTTTCTCAACTTCTCCATTGGATCGAGGGGCGGCGGGGTAGCCTAGTGGTTAAGACGTTCGCGCGTCTCGCCGAAGACCCGGGTTCGATTCCCCACATGGGCACAATGTGTGAAGCCCATTTCTGGTGTCCCCCGCCGTGATATTGCTGGAATATTGCTAAAAGCGGCGTAAACCCATACTCACTCACTCACTCACATGAGGATGGGATGCATTGATTGATTCGGTGATTGACATCCGCGTCATCTTCTTTTCCTCTGATGTTATTCGATAGGAAAATTTGCCTCTTATTATTTCTTTCTTTGATTCCACTAACTGAACAAGAGACAGACATTCGTGGCTTGTCCAGTTAGGTTTCCTGTTCCCCTTTTTCGCATTCATTTTGTGCTCGTCGCGAACAAACCAAAGATTGTCGTCTTTTGTTAAGTTTGCACAAGACAACTTGCAGATATAGATTTATTTAAAAAACACATTTTGGGGATAACATAACTCGATTTACCTACCTTTTCAATCGAAGTTTTGGTCAGGAAGCTCCTTTTCCGGTAACAGAACGTAAACAAAATAAACTCGGTTCAGTCTGCTATTCAACTCTTCTTATATGTCAGCGCAAGCGCCGCCATCGACATGACGTAAGCTATTTATAACCTCGGGGAATTCCCGGATTTCCCTTGGCTACAGCGCTAAGTATTTTCTTAAGATCGAACTCCCATTCTTAGTTAAATGTTACTCTTAGACCCTTTATGAATAATTCTTAAGAATTTCTTTTAGATAAGATTTTGTTTTGGTAATCTTAGAGCAAAACAAAGAATTTTCTTAAATTTTTTTTAAATACGTCTCCAGATGTTCGCGAACACGGTTAGGATATCCTGTGCCACCCATATCTGCACCTACAACAATTCTACATGAAACTTCAACCACGAAAAGTCTAGTTCACAAGATAGTCTATTATCCTCTGGAGCACAATTTTGTGCACGTTTGAAAGGTAGTTTATGTCGATTGTAATCCTGTATTACATCCCTCCAGCTTCCATCGACATCGAGCTCCCAGTTCTTAGTCTCGCTTGTTATCTTTTCTCTACGATATTGTGTTAGGCTCATTAGTGTGGTGTATTTGTGTCAGAGGTATCGTGAACAGTGGGCTCATTAGAGCTGTGTGTTTGCCTTTCAACAAAACAAGATCAAATTTGCTTACGAACCGCTATTTGCTGTCATTACTGCCTGAGTGATATCACCTGACCACGAGCATTTAATCAGCCTCAGCATTCCGGATTCGGATGCTTACCCATGCCAGATTTTCTTTTCACCCATGTTTGTACGAAACTGCGGCTCTTAAGCAGGATTTATCAAATCTATTTACATTTCGTCTTTGCGCTGCTTTCGGTGTTAAGTATGAGGAATTAATGAAATTTCCTTCCTCTACATTGAAACGGGGATTAATTCTTATAGTGTAGGATTTTATAATCAGCAAAAAAGGTTTATGTGGAGGATTGTTATAGAAATGCCGTCGGGTGATGGATGCGTGTTGAAAACAGAATGATGAATCTTTCTGGAGACAATTGGCTACAATGAGCTTTGGGTTTGGTAGCTGCAGTATTTTAGAATTGATGCTGAAATAGTTGGATCAAGTCGACAATTGAAATATATCCCCTAACTCTGCTAAATAATGAAGACGTGACAATATCGGAGATCAAATATACAGACTTGTCACTGGTGAAGGTGGGGCACATGTGTGTTGGTTGAGGGTGTTTCCGGTTTTTTTTAAAATATGATGTTTTGTGTGTGTAACCAATGGTTGGTACACATTGCTGGTTGTGTGTGGGTGTATCTGTGTGCCCGAGTAAGTGTGCATGTATCTCTGTGTGATATCATGCATCCTTGCAATGGCAGTGTTTTCATTACGTGACGTTGCTATCATCACTGTTTTACATAAAGAATTGCTGACACATCATATGTGTACAAGTGAGAAAATATTGCTTATCACATTCGAATAGCATATGTCCGTGTACAGAGACATTTTCCAGTTGATTATCTGTACTTTCAACATTCAAACATTTCTTTTAAAATAACTTACAAGGCACATAAGAAAACTACTCCTGGTTTTTTGCACATATTGTTTTCATACAGATTGCTGCATCGTTAGTAAGATTAAGTAACTTCAGGCAGGTAATGAGAGGATTATATTCATGGTAGGATGTGATAGGCAGTATATTAACATTACCAACAGCAGGTAAGGTATCAGTAATTGAAGGAAGCCGGACGTGTAACAACCATCACACATGTAATGAAACCAGGTGTGCAGTAATGATAAAAACAAAAGGATTTAAAGCTGATTGGATACTTGCTTGATTTGATCTTCACAGGCAGACAAAATGCAATATCACTGATGATCAAAGGTTTGAGAAAAGGGATTTTTACCTCTTCTGAGAGATTGTGACGTCCTGATGTTTGGATTTGGACATTGTTACTGAATCTAATGGCTAGGGAATATTTGTTTGTTGAGTGATAGAGCTCATGCGCAATCCGCTATGACTGTTGAAGTCTTGTGTTCTTTGATGCAGATACATATAACTAATAACCCGGTAAGAGGTTTCACAATTGCTGGCGTCATCATTGTCACAATTGATCATACATATCACTCCTTGGGTCTGCTTGATGGAGGGAGGGTGGAGGTCACTAGCCTTAAGGGGCATGGTACAGATGGTAACCTGATAATTTGACGAAAAGATTTATCAATGCATCTTAGAATGCCTCTGATAGGGCGGATTCTGGTCTTGTTGGTTTGGTGTTTTGGGCTGAAGCGTGGTGAAACTGGTCCTCTTCACTAGCTTGGTAGGACACTGGTAAAAAATGGGAGGACATTCTGCAGCTGTTGAGCACGAGGCCAAGGTCACGTTTGTTGATGTTTTTTAGATAATGCCATGCTTTGGTTTTTGGTCGATTCAGTTTCATGGAGAGGCGAGTACTCTGTATCCACTGTTGTAGCAGTATTATTGCTGTAAGGTAGCTCAGTGCTTAAAGTGTTCACTTGCGCTTCTTGAACCCGTGATTTATCCCATAAATATCATCTGTCTATTTCATCGGGAGATTCTCTTTGTCCATACTCGCACTTTGAAAGATCATATTTCTGTTCTTCTTATTTGTACATACAGACATTTCCTTTGAATTCATAAGTTGTAAGATCCTGGGTCGAGCATACAGACATTTCTGGGAGACCAGTGAAGATCCGGGCTAGGATTGGTCTTGGCAGCCGATGCTCGTTGTAAGAGGCGACTAACGGGATCAGGTGACCAGACCCGCTGACTTGGTTGACATATGTCATCGTATCACAATTGGGTACATCACTGCTCATGATGTTGACCACTGGATTGTCTGGTCCAGGCTCGATAAGTTACAGCCCGCTGCCATGTTGCTGGAATATTGCTGAGTGCGGCAATAAACAACCACAACTAAAATAACCAACATTTGGGTGATTCAACTAAGATGCTTTGAGGTTCATTCATGCGAGCTTACGTTCAAATGCTTCTTTGGAAAGCAGTTTTGGTTTCATTGTTCCAACATTATTCCTTCAGTTCACATGTCCTATGTTGGAGCATTTTGTTTTAATTTTAGTTGGAAGGTTTATTGCATATTCATGGTTTTCATGATGCACCACTCTTCCCTTGAAGGAAATTATTTCATGGCTGACACGTTTCATACTGCTTACTAAGATGTTCACTGTATTCTTTTTGGGGAACTCTCATAATGATTTCATGCTTGTGACAGTCATAATTATATTTGTGAACGTCAGTTTGCTGGTCCTTGATATGTGCATGCAAAAAAAGGGGAAAGATGGTTACCTCAGTTCTCTACCTTCGCCGTTAAGCACACACCTATAGGAGTTACACTTTCCATCGATGTGTTTCAGACGTTCACTCTATTCATATGCACGGTTTCTGTTACCATGTTTAGAACTAAGGAGGTGTGTTTTTACCGTTAATTAAATGAATTCCCAATAGTACAAAATATATTCACCAACCTGAAAGTAGACCGTTACATGTTGTTCGTTCTGACCTTGAGTTGAAGTCCTGAATTGCTGGGTCTGTTCTTTTAAATGAATATGCAAATAATCCAATGTATCCAGTGACTTTTTCAAATGTGACATTACTCTTCACAGAACTCGCTGAAATATGTTTTCCTTTTATATCACGTTGTAGTTGAAAGCAAGGAGGGTAATTTAAAGTTGAATTATTGTTCAATAATTAACGAACTGACAAATTACATTGACTATTCCCTGTTAACGAGCTGTGCGGTTTGTTATCGAAAACTGCAAGTAAGATGAACACACTCGTTGAATTAAACCAATTATCAAATGGTGCAATCTGGTTAGGCTGACCTTAAGACTCTTGTGATTAACAAAACATACAGCCGTTATCTTGGAGTAAAAGCACCTCTAAGAACTGTCTAGTTCTCAGCTGACTTGATTAGATCTATGCATCTGTCTGAAGTACCAGCTGTCTGTTACATACTGGAATGTGTAACGTGGCGAAACACTATCAACTGCCGCAACTCGTGGACTGCGACTTTCTTATGGAAAATTAAGAACCGTTCTTTGTAATGTGTCTGCTCCAAGTATCAATTTGGTTTAACTTTGCAAGGAACATTTATTGTGATTAAGTTCCGGACAACATCTCTTTGTTGATGCAAATTCACTGACTATTTTATCCGAATCTATCATCCGTTGGGCATTAGGTGAACAGAGGCATTCATCTTTATGAAGAAAAGTTTTCCTAAATCGTAGTTTATTTGAATCGTGTCCGCACAGCGTGGGTGCAATGGACGGGGTATTGTCATTTTCTCCATTATATCAGCTACAGGCAGACTGTGCGTAGGTGCATAAATCGAATAAGCAGCCGATCTTAAATAAGCAATCCTGCTTATTGTGAACAAAATTATCCGAACAACCTGGGTACTGTTTGTCGTAAAATTACTTGCTGAATGCATCTTGTTTTTCCTTTGTTGGAAGGTAACTTTTGAAATGTGTGGTTTGCAGTTATGGTTTACAGTTCTGGTTTGCAATTCCGTCAATTTGCAATTCCGTATTTTTTCATGAAGAAATAAATTATCTTTGATTTCACTTATCCCAAACTGCTCCACCATGTCACACGTTTAAATACACACAACAAAATATTGACAATGTGTTTAACAGATCTTGTATCAAGACAGTGCACCTTTCATGGTGTCATTTATATGAAGAAGAACTAGATTTGGGTGGTGGCAAGAATTAAACTGTTGTTTAAAAAGGATAACTGAGTGAGTGAGTAAAATTTATCGTCACATCGGCAATATTTCAGCCATATCGTGACGAGAACAATTACTTTTATACATAGTAATTAATGGTAAACTGTAAAAACCTGTCAACGAAGGACAGTAAAATAACTAGATTATCACAGATTCGAATTAAAAACTAGTAATTAAATCTAAAACAGTTTAACTATAGATGACATTACAAGGTAAAACCAGTCTATATATTGTCAACAACTGAAGGTACATCACTATACTATGGTCCATGGGCACTTACAGTACATTTGGTTGCCGCATGGGCCAAAAAGGATAACTGAAAAGACAAGGATTCACCATGGTAGCCTCTCAGGGTGTTGGACAGATTCCAGGAATACTTATGAGTCTGCACTGTGTAATAATTGGTTTATGTAGTGATGGGTTTGAAGGACCACAGGCCCAGTATACAGTCATAGTTGATGAATGGATTTTGAGGTCACTGGAATCTACTGACCTCACCGAGCGATTACTCAGGTGGCAAATGAATTGCTGCTCAGCTCATCTTGATGTATTTTCAGATGCAGGGGCCAGATATTTTAGTATGACTCATTTAATCTTTTCCATTTTTGTATCACTTAAATCCTTTGAGTTATTTGTTTCACAAAGAGGAAAACATCAGTTTGCTGGCCCTTGATATGTGCATGCAATAAAAGGGGAAAGGTGGTTACCTCAGTTCTCTACCTTCGCCGTTAAGCACACACCTATAGGAGTTACACTTTCCATCGATGTGTTTCAGACGTTCGCTCTATTCATATGCACGGTTTCTGTTACCATGTTTAGAACTAAGGAGGTGTGTTTTTACCGTTAATTAAATGAATTCCCAATAGTACAATATATCGACCAACCTGAAAGTAGACCGTTACATGTTGTTCGTTCTGACCTTGAGTTGAAGTCCTGAATTGCTGGGTCTGTTCTTTTAAATCAATATGCAAATACTCCAATGTATCCTTAATTCCAACTATCCTCTCCAGTGACTTTTTCAAATGTGACATTACTCTTCACAGAACTCGTTGAAATATGTTCACAAATATAATTATGACTGTCACACGCATGGAATCATAATTAGAGTTCCCCAAAAAGAATACAGTGAACATCTAAGTAAGCAGTATGAAACGTGTCACTCATGAAATAATTTCCATCAAGGGAAGAGTGGTGCATCGTGAAAACCATGAGTGAGTTAGTGAGTTAGAATTTAACGTCACCTCGGCAATATGTCATCCATATAGTGACGAGACGAGAACATTTGATATTGAAATGAAATATATGTATATTATAAAAAAAACCTGCCGACAAAGGACAGTAAAACAACTAGAATGTCACAGATATGTTTGTAAAACTAGTAATTAAATCTAAAACATTTTAACTATAGGGGAAAAACAATAAAGTATAAAAATGGGCTATAAATCGCCAATAACTGAAGGTAGATCACCATACCAGGGACCATGGGGACTTACATTACTTTTGCTACCTGCATGGACCCTAGTTGGATTTACGCCATCCCTTCAGTCATTGGCGACAGAAGAGAAATCTAGCCATAGATTAAAAGTACACATATTCTACGATTAAAAACGTGGCAAGCTTAAATTTACACTAAATGTGTTGGGACTTACGTACCCTCTCAGGAGGACAAAAAATTTACAATACTTCAACCCCCTTTGAGGGCATGAAAACTATGAATATGCATTAAACCTTCCAAATAAACTTAAAACAAAATGCTCCAACATAGGACATGTGAACTGAAGGAATAATGTTGGAACAATGAAACCAAAACTGCTTTCCAAAGAAGCATTTGAACGTAAGCTCGCATGAATGAACCTCAGAGCATCTTAGTTGAATCTCCCAGATGTTGGTTATTTTTGTTGAGGTTGTTCAGTGCCGCACACAGCAATATTCCAGCAACATGGCGGCGATCTGTAAATTATCGAGCATGGACCAGACAATCCAGTGGTCAACGGGTCTAGTCACCTGATCACGTTAGTCGCCTCTTACAACGAGCATCGGCTGCCAAAACCAATCCTAACCCGGATCTTCACTGGTCTACCAGAAATGTCTGAATGCTCGAACCAGGGTCATACAACTTATGAATTCAAAGGAAATGTCTGTATGTACAATTTAGAATAACAAAAATATGATCTTTCAAAGTGCGAGTATGGACGAAGAGAATCTCCCGATGAAATAGAGAGATGTAATGATGGGATAAATCACGGGTTCCAGAAGCGCAAGTGAACCCTTTAAGCACTGAGCTACCTTGCAGCAATAATACTGCTATAACGAAGGATACAGAGTACTCGCCACTCCATGAAACTAAACTTTACTCTATCTGGCTCAAGTTGTCAATAACACCTGCATCGCGAACCAAGCACAAACATATGTTGCAACTGAGGCTGCGAGGGTAAAGTACAATGTTACGGTGAAAACAAGTCATTGTCCGGTCACCAGAAGTAGAAACCAAAATGTCAATCTCGTTGCATACATCACAACAACTGATTTACACGAACTTCAGTCCGTAACCTGAATATAGGGCATGTTCTCGTAAACAACAACAAATGCCTATCAATACATAAAAAGTTGTTGTCGAATCAAATGCAAACATGGATTGTTTATCAGTTCTCTAACTTTACCTTGAAGCACATGTCTACAAGAAAAAGGGTTTCCATACTGTTTGTTTCAGATGTTCGCTGTATTCATGTTGCTGTGTGCAGACGTTTTTCGATTGGTTCATCTAACCGCGTTTAGAATTGAAGAGATTTGTGTTTACCATTAGATATTCATGACAAAGAATAGACCATCCTCGAAGTAGATGGTTTGTTTCATGAAACGTTCTGACCTTAAGGTGAACTCTCGAATTGCTCTGTCTGTTCTTTAAACTAAATGTGTATGATATGCAAATAATCAAATATATCTGTAATTCCAACTATCGTTTCCTGTCGTTTCAACATTGACATTTCGATTTTACTCTTCACAGAACCGATGGGAATATTTGTTCCTTTTTCTTCCCTTCAGTAACCCTTCAGTGGAAAACAAGCAATCCTTGCATCTTTCATAGAAATGTCTTTGTTCTTTGGAGGATAATCTAAAAGTTAAATAATGTTTAATAATATACAAACGGATAAATTTCATGCACGATTCTCCGTTATCGAGCTGTGCTAGGCTTCATGTTAGGTGTACACATTCATTGAAATAAATCAATATTCAAATTGTGGATTCCGATTACGGTGGTGTTCAATTCTCGCAATTAACAAAGCATACAATTCTTATTTGAATCTACCAAAGTAGTGTTTTGACTTCGACGGATTCCTTGATTATAATCTTGCCTATACCTGTAACAACTGAAACAGAATTAAATCGCACCAGCATGCAAAAGGAGATGAAAGGCTATCATCCACCAGAACCCTTTCACTGTGCTTAAGCCTGAAATGCTTCGAAATTTTCTTTCGATGCAATGTATAAGTATGTGTGTATCATTTTGTGACGAATCATTCACAACATAAAGTCCCCAACATACTTTGGACTAAATGGGTTCTTATCAACATTGCCGTACAGAGGTATTCATCTGCAAGAAAGAAATTGCCTTCAAAGTTGAAATAAGATAAGTGTCATTTTCCGGGTTATGTTACCTCTACACAGACTGTGAATGGGTGCATAAACGATACAAGTGTCAATCATACAGATAAAGGTCTGCCAGTGAGGACAAGTCGTTCTGAACCGCCTGAGTACTATTTTCAGGGTTTGTTTTAGTTTCAGCCAAACTTGGCATTCTTCTGAGACAGCCGAACTTTTTTTTCTTTCTATGGTTATCTGCAAAACGATTATGTGCAATACTTGCCGTAATTCTAATCCCTGTACAAATCTCAGCTCATATCTCATCCTTAATAGCGTCAGTTTTTCTAGGTTAATCGATTGCTTGAAATATTGAAAACAAAGTGAGAAGGTCGTGTATCACTGAAACTCGTAAAGGATATTTCATACTAGAAATGCCAACAGCTATTTTATCAAATTCTATTAAGTACTGATAATCTAAATGTCATACCTATAGGTCAGCGTCAAGTAATACCGCATCGAGTAGGTGTGCTGCATTAAGTAGTGTTCCAGTTCTACCCGGGCGTGCCAGGTGTGAGGGGAAAAGCACGAAGTGATGTCACGATCACATGACTGTCCACGTTATATTTTGTCGTACGTTTGACATTTTGTAGCGATTAACATAAATCTGAACCTCCAGAACCCCATAAACGATTCCGGTTTAGGCAGAGATTTCTTGTTATAATGAAAAGGGTCTTGTTGCTTGTATTTATTATGATTATATGCAGAATTTTCACGTGATCAAATACATTTCTGAACTGCCTAAGATGTTAGACATTGCTATCATATGGAACCAATTTTACTTTCTTGCATTTCGAGGCTCTTTCCCAAAACCTAAATGGCATATACAATTCCAAGAGCAATCCCCTGAACCATTTTCAGATTTTGCATTTTTGTCATTAGTGGACCGACACCTGAAATCTTAAAAGATACGTTTTCAGATTTTACCGTGTACATTTCTATATAAATGGCATAGTATAATACTGACCAAGTTCAACATATAAAAAAAAACAACGTACAGACGTACAGTTAAGATGAATGACTTATTTATTTGAAACAGGCCTTAACATTCATATTTGAATGAATTATACATTTGAAAAAATAAACCTCAATTCTTAGGTTAACATCCACATTATGCTTCATGTCTTTCAATGATTCTCCAAGTAATACTGCACACCATTAAAGGAAATCATCGATAAAAAACTAAAGGCTTGAAGATCCAAATTTACACGTGACCCTGACAGATACCACGGAATTTAACAATTTTGCACACGGCCAAAATATTATGATTTCCAGTTTGAGCTAATGTGTAATACAAATATATTAAAAATAGCGCAATGCAAAACTTGTGGGTTAAGCTGCTCCTGGAATGAATGCTCGACGGCAGCCATTATCGTCTTCATGTGGATGAGTGAGTTTAGTTTTACGCCGCACTCAGAAATATTCCAGCTATATGGCGGCGGTTTGTAAATAATCGAGTCTGGACCAGACAATCCAGTGATCAACAGTATGAGCATCGATCTGCGCAATTGGGAACCGAATACCTGTGTCAACCAAGCCAGCGAGCCTGACCACCCGATCCCGTTAGTCGCCTCTTGCGACAAGCATGTATTACTGAAGATTCATTATGACCCGGACCTTCACGGGTCTTTCACATGGATGATTTCCTGATCTAGGTAAAATGTCTACTGCGATGTTACGTATTGAACAGACAAGACACTGGCTCGTCGTATCAGCTGAATGATCAAGTACGTCGACACGTCCTTGCGTAACGTGAATCAAAACTCACAATGTTTTCTTGTGACTGCAGGAACTCAAAGCATCTTTGGCATCACTGCAAAGTGTTTGCCCTTAACCCTGAAAAGCTGCAGGACCTAAGGACCCAGAACAATAAAAAGTTGTGGGTTCTGATCAGAATGTGTAGGCCTTATATTTTAGCTACAATGTAAGTAGTTCCCAGCAAACAAAACATATGTTACCTAACAAACTAAGTTAAAGAGTTGAATTTAGAAATGTAAACTAGAAACAACTGAATGATATTTTCTGAAAAATAACACTTTTAGTTATTGGGGATGAAAAAGCTGCCGGCGTTAAGGACCTGCAGAAAACAGAAGCTGATGGTCCCAGTGGTTCTCAGTCGGCTTCGGGCCTAAGGACCGATGTTAAGTTCTAATGCTGGCAGTGCACACCATAGCCTTGAGTCCTCATTATCAGTTATTTTACATCAACTTCACATCACATGTCTACTGGTTTCATTTAACATGAACCTATATCTCACGTGACCATGGGTGTAGGTAAAAGTGCAAGAAAGAATACACTGCGGGCTGAGCAAAGAAACGAAAAAGGATGGAAATTCTATCTTGTAAAGGGAACTGAAACGGAGACATAATATGAAGAAACGAACAAGGAATAACAGAAATATATAAGATTCCTGAACGAACAGAAATCCGGAATAACTTGTAGATGATTATATAGAATACAATCGCAATCATATTTTGTAATGAACGTGGAAGTTCAATATACAAGGCAGAAATATTGCACGAACGGAAGATAATGACACCTTGCGCAGGAATGCATACAAAGTTGGAATAATGTGTGGAAATGAACGAGGATGTTGAATATCCATGTGTCTAGAGTAAAGGGCAAGATGGGCTTGTTGTTCCGGAATCACATCAACCCGTCTCTGTCTGTAGCTCCCTTAGCGTCTGCTGTCACCGGCCTCAGTTCTGACAGACGTACACATAACAAAACTCGGATATCAATTTAATTGACATTTCATCTTGTCTGGCTCTTCGACAAATCCCACAAATTCCCTCCCTTGAGGAAACGGGACAGGTGAGAACGAGATCTCGCGTGATGTGGTGTAATTGGCTGGTGTATGTAGCCGAACCTTGTTGACTATTAGTCTCGAGGTAATAGCTATTTCATCATTATTTCCTGTACTTTAGATTCGTCAACATTCGATACGACGCGAGGTTTAAGTGTAACTGTTCTTTCATCGTGTTTTTCTGTGTGGTTTTGTTTGTTGTTTAAAACTAGACTCGGGAATAATAGATGCGTAAACAATATTTTCTATGATCATTCGGACCTGGAAATACACTGCGTGACTGTGTGAACATTTTGTACGCAGCCAAATCTCGTTAAATATTTGTTTTGATGTAATTACTATTTCACTGTTGATTTCCTTTATTTCAGATTCATTAGCATTCGGTGTGACGCACGTTTTTCATGAAATTGGTATTTCACAATGGTTTTTTTGTGCTTGTCGTTTCAACGCCGCACCCAGCAATAAGAGAGTGGTAGAGAATGTAAATATTCGAGTCTGGAACAAACAACTCAGTAGGAGGACAGTGACTAACATCTCTAACGTCGGTTTGGGTACACAATGACATACAGACCGCCTCCGTGGTGTAGTGGTTAGAGCATCCGCCCGGAGTGCGGAAGGTCGCGGGTTCGATCCCCGTCTGCGTCAGACCAAAAGACGTTAAAATATGGTACTTGTTGATCCCTGCCTGGCGCTCGGCATTAATGGGTACATCAAGGACTGGTCGGCTCGGAGTTAGTATAATGTGTCTGAATGGGGTATTCATGCTTCACTGCGGCATGGTATCACAGTGGGCTAGCACTATAAAACCAGCTTCAGTCTGGGCTAGTACAAGCAGCCGCACATACACATACATACCTATGCACGTCGTCATATTAGCGAAATATTCTCAAGCACGACGTTAAACCCAATTCCACCACCAACACAATGACATACATCAACCAAGTCAGAGTGCTTGAACTTCTGACAGTGTTAGTCGTTGCCTCTAACTACAATCATGGGTTGCTGAAGATCGCATTTAGCCTTCACGGTAAACGAAACGAAAACAAGAACCATTATTGCCAGGGTTGTTCTTGACTGACAAGATAGTTGAACACAACGTGCAATGCATTGTATTTTTCAATATGCATATATTTCTGAATACCTCTGATTCCTTTATCCTGATGATTACACTGCTGTCTGGATTAACGGGCTTTAGGAGACATTTTAATAGGATGTTGCTGATATCCAAAGTGAATGGGTTTGGTTTTATGGTTAATTATGGTTGAACTACTAGCCCACATGAACCACACAGACACACATAGAACTGCACTCAATAACCATAACGCATATGTACACAGGCTCATGCAGAACCACGTACAATTACATCAATACAATTTGTACAAGGCGGGCGGTGGGGTAGTTTGTTGGTTAAAGCAAAGACGTACAGGCCAAGGTCCCGGGGTCGAATCCTCACATGGGTACAACGTGATAAGCCCATTTCTGGTGTCCCCCCGCCGTGATGTTGCTGGAATATTGCTAAAAGCGGCGTAAAGCCAAACTCAGTCAGTCAGTCAGTTGTACAAGGCAAAAGACATATCCAGGAATGGACCCTTAAATGGGTGGTTAAGGTTGTTAAAGCCTAACGCTCAGGTTATGTTACCCACATGGGTACAACGTAATAAGTCAATTTCTGGTATCCCCGACATGATATATGTGGAATTATAGTTAAAAGCGGATGTAAACCTAATCCAGCGACACAACATATGCATTGTCAACAGGATGAACTAATAACATCAATAAGTAAACCTTTTATAGATATCGCCAGTATCCCTTTACTAATAAAATTCGAAAGACTTAGATTGAATCTCAGAGCATCCATCTCTGCGAAGGTAATGACTCACAGACAAGAAACGCACACCAACATAAAATGGCGATGAAAAGGCAACCACTTTACTTTCTGATTTCCGCATCACGGAAGCACATGGATAAATTCAGTTATTTTCCAATATATCTATTGACTGAATCATTCCACATGCATTTATGAATAACTATGAGAGACGAAATCATCCTCGGAGGTACAATAAAATGCAAATGTTTCACTTATGGGCTTCTTAAAACATCCTTGAGTTCTTTGTGCTTTTTTTAACCTTTGGCAACTGTCAGACATTTCCGACAGAGAGGCCAATAATTCCGGTAGCTGTAACGATGTGGTCAGTCGAACGGACAAGATTCAGAAGTCCGACCACAGGTTCTTGTCCAGGGGCATACCATTTATCTTGTGCTTGTCAATAAAAGAACAAGACATTGTCGTCATAGTTGATGTTGTCATTATCGCCATCACGACCACTGTAATGGTTGTAATCATCGTTATCATTATCGTCGTAGCCATCATGATGATCTTATCACCATCGTTATGTTTATAGTTTATACTGAATGAGAGCCTCAATAGTCATAGCTTAAAGATCACCTGAAGGACCGTAACCCAGAATAGATTCTTATGGCCCTTTGCTTACACTCTAGAGAGATTAGAAGAACCGTTCCCAGCCCACACCGGAAGTCTAATAATAGGGAACATGAGGAGAGTTATATAGAAACGACATATCTGTTACTGAAGCTGTACTATTAATCCATATAAGGACATCTATATTCACGCTGTCAGTGCGGTGTGTGCTGTCAAAGTAGAGGTGAGGTGAGCTGAGGTGAAATTGGGTTTAACGTCGTGCTCGAGAATATTTCGCTCATATGACGACGTGCAGGCGTGTGTATGTGTAGGTGCGGCTGCTTGTACTAGCCCAGACTGAAGCTGGTTTTATAGTGCTAGCTCACTGAGATACCATGCCGCAGTGAAGCATGAATACCCCACTCAGACACATTAAACTGACTCCGAGCCGACCAGTCCTTGATGTACCCATTAATGCCGAGCGCCAGGCAGGGATCAAAAGTACGTCTTTGGTATGACGCGGTCGGGGATCGAACCCGCGACCTTCCGCTCTCCAGGCGGACGCTCTAACCACCACCACGGAGGCGGTACTGCTGTCAAAGTAGATCTCGGCCATATGTACATTACCCTCACTTCCTCAGCGTATAGTTTTGGGCAAGTAATAAACAGACAATCATGCTTCACAAGATAGAACACACATTCAGCACACTCACATATCAAGCAGGGTACATACATTCGGTGAGACTCACTGCAAACATTAATGTCACAGACGTTATTCAGGCTGGCGGTGTAAGAATGCAAAGAATATATTTTCAATTTTCTATATTGTATTCTTTTAAACATTTAAAGAAAAATCAGTCAAGGTTTACGTGCTTTTGCTATTTTAGTCACGGTAAATACAACGATGTATGTTTACATTTCACATGATGTCAAAGCTATATTCACGCTGACAGGGTGGTGTGTGCTGCGTGGTGCGTGCTGTGTGCTGCGTGGTGCGTGGAGCGTGGAGCGTGTTGTCAAAGTAGATCTCGGTCATATGTACATAACCTTCACTTCCTTAGAGTACATTATTGGACTTTGTCAGTGTAAATATAACGGTATAGGTTTACATTTCCTATGTTGCCAAGGCAACTAACCGCTTTCCTGAAGGAAAGAGAACTTGATCGTCCCTGATGCACTTTAAGATCCTCAATGTTTAAAGTACTGTAAAATTCTTTTCCAGAGAGGGTACGTAAGTCCCAAAACAATTAAAGTCAATGTATACGTACTACTGTTTTAAATTACAGTATATATGTTATTCTTATTTATGGCTAGATTGTCAAAAAATGCTAACATATGAAGGGATGGTGTAAATCCAGTTAGGGTCCATGCAGGAAGCAAATGTACTGTAAGTCCCCATGGTCCTTAGTATTGTGATTTACCTCCGGTTGTTGTTGGTGATCTACCTTCAGTTGTTGGCGATCTATATCCCAACTGTACATTGTATTGTCCAGAAATAATTTTCTACTTTTAAAGATATATGCTAGCTAGGGAGGAGGTGCAGAAAGGACAGCCAGGTGTTAGAGAAGCACGTGCACAAGTGCCGACAAAGTTAATGATTCATTAACCTGTGCTGTGCCATCTCCATCCTTTCTAGCACATCTGGCTGTCCCTTCTCTGCACTCCTCCCTCGTGCAAAATAGTGAACTGTGTCAATATTTTAATGATAGTTTGTTAAACAAACTTTTTTAATTTTAGGACATAAATTCTGCACACAAATCACAGAGTTGGTTTGATGTTTTGATTATGATCAGCGTTTCATTGAGTATTATATGTTTATTAGTTTTCGAGTAAGATTGCAATTCATCGCTCCGCTTTTGGGCCAAACGCACTATAGGCTATGAGGGCAGAAAGTGAATATGATAAGATGTTTTGGACTTTCGGAAAGCATGCACAGCAGCATTTATGATGACAACCTTTTACCGAGGGTGATTTGTTCTTCTGAAAATAAGTGCCCATTCTATTTAGTTGTGAATTCCAAATTCTGTGTATGGCAGTAGACTACGCATTTGTTATACTGGACAGATCTGTTCTTAAACTTCGTAAATGTCACAATGGTGAACATTTAGCGCTGCAAGGAATGTGATGACGAATGCGTCTTCAGCTCTTCGTATCTGTTGAAATTGATTTCCAAATAATCCTCATGTAAACGTGTTGTATGTTTGGTCCGTTCCTGGTCTCAAACGACCTCCATGAGGGTCAGCGTCTGTCATTTTCAGAGTGAAAGTGCCGACAGAGATTTCTCCCGTTATATCTTTTCGTGTGATATGTTAATGTATCACTGAAAATCAGTAATGACACCAGGTGTTCGCGAAAACTTTAATGGTTTCCTGTTCCACCGATAACCCCACCAACAGGTGTAAATATCCTACAGGTAAAGTCATGGAATGCTTCACGTTAATGTCTGTTATCTTTAAGCGCTTACTCTTCAGCACGTTAAGGGCAGAATCCAGTTCATGTCGATTGTAATCCCCCCACCCAACAGTGATTACATCCCTGCAGCTTCCATCGACGTCAAGCTCCCAGTTCTTAGTCTCGATTGTTATCTTTTCTCTCAAGCTCCTCAGTTCGATATTGTGTTAGTCTCATTAGTGTGGTGTATTTGTGTCAGGGTATCGTGAACAGTGGGCTCATTACGGCTGTGTTTTTGCCTTTCAACAAAACAGGATCAAATTAGTTTACGCCCGCTATTTGCTATCATTACTACCTGAGTGATATCACCCGACCACGTAGTATAGGGAATGGGGTTCTGTGACAGGCCGATTAAGAGCGTCATTATATATCTATTCCGCTTCCAGCCCCCAGTATAAATTAACAATTTCGAGCAGAGACACCATTCGATGCACATCCCAGACCCCTATAGGAGCCTTAAAATCTGTAGGGTACCATGAGTTTCGGCAACCCCGGCGGAACGAGGACTGCAAACCGCAGATGCTAAGCAGCCACCTGTTCCCCCCAGTCATAGAATGGGATTCTGTGACAGGCCAACTAAGAGTGTCATTATATACCAATTCCGCTTTGAGCAGAGACACCATTCGATGTTCAGCCCATGCACCTCTACGATTTCAAGCAGTGACACCATTCGGTGTACAACGCAGACCCCCGGCATGCACCTCTACGATTTCGAGCAGAGGCACCATTCGATGTACAGCCCATGCACCTCTACGATTTTGACCAGAGACATTGTTCGATATACATCCCAGACCCCTGACATGCACCTCTACGACTTCGAGCAGAGACATCATTCGATGTACACCACACGAGCCGACATCACCGCAGTTTTCTCCACACGAGCCTCCCCAAGCATTCGTAGAAGTCCTGGACGGGGAGAACAGTCGGCTCTGCAGCGGGCAATACGCTCTCGCTAGCGGGCAATACGCTGCCGGCAGACGCCTCGCTAGTGGCTGCGTCTGTGCTGGGGGTCGACGCTTTCCCTCCAGGGGCTGTATTCCATATTTTGCGTAGTCGATTGGAACCGATGCCGAATCGTTGTCTAGTTTCTTGTGCTGGGACTTTTCCACGCATCTTGCGAATCTCCTCCACTTGGTATTGCGATAGTTGTCGTTTTGGGGGCATTTGGTTGCACAGTATATCTACATTCGCAAAATATTGTCTATATGGGAATCTAGGGCACACTAGACATACTGGGTACACTAGACAGAACCTAGAAGTTTGCTTGTTTTGCTAAACATTTGCTAAGCATTGCTAAGCATTGCTAAGCATTTGCTAAGCATTTGCTAAGCATTGCTAAGCATTGCTAAGCATTGCTAAGCATTGCTAAGCATTGCTAGGAGTTTCCTGGGAAAGGTTGGGATTCCTTGGGAGGATTGGGATTCCTGGGAGGATTGGGATTACTGGGAGAGGATTGGGATTCCTGGGAGAGATTGGGATCCCCATATAGGCATATAGGAAGTATGGGTATATATATGCCCAGGAAAACAACCATGCCACCAAAAGAGATTTACCTTCGGATAAGATCCAAGAAATACGCCCCTTCGAGGGGTGCTCCCAGCAAATGAGGTTAAAAAGCGCCGGGTATTGGGTCCACAAGACTCTACGACATATGGAGAGATCCGATCGAAGAACCAGAAGTATCGCTGCCAGTCGATGACCCACAAGTATCGCTGCCGGGTCGATCGAACCACAAAAGGTGACTCGATAGTTCGAAAGTAACAATACCTGGTAGTACGTTACCAACCATCCAGGACTTCTACGATCGCCTGGGGAGTCTCGAGACTCATGTGGAGCAAACCGCGAATACATCATCGAATTTGTTGGTTGACATCCTGTCGAGGTTGGACAAGGATGATGACAATGATGAAGTCCTGGAGGAAATAGAAGAGGAACAAGAAGACACCCGTCTGGGTATCCAGAAGGTGCGGGAGATGGTAGAATCAGCCCAAAGGTTAACCTATGTTTCGATAGCTGCCGTATTACTCTGGAAGGTCATCCACAAGACCTGGAAGCATAGCAAACCAGTTTCCCCAGCAACACCCAAGCCCCAAACCCCGGACCCCTTCCGCATGTAGTAACATTCATTTAGACATTTGACTCCGCATAAGGTATACAACATGTGGCCCGTGGGAACCCATTATTGCAAATGGGTATTGCTCGGCAAGCCGGCAACCTGCGGCAAACGCTGTATGACTGAATATTGCCACTCACATGCCCACTGTGTGAGAAAGGGTCATGTCAATTACGTATGCAAAGTATGCGGCATAGGGTCAAAGGACATTATGGGCTGTGCAAAGACCATGGAGGGACGTAGTTCGAAACCAACTTATTTACAATAAGAAGAAAGACTACCTCAACGAACGTAACCGGCTGCTCAGGACGAAAGTTTAAGGGGCGATTCATATTTTTTGAAGGCTGACGGGATTATCTGCACATTGAAAACGCCCTATTAGACATGTGGCTCCGCATATGGTATACACCATGACTACTGTCATCGAACTCAAAGCTCTCGCCAAAAGTCGTGGACTGACGGGTTATTCCCGCCTTAGGAAACCCCAACTGCTCACCTTGCTCGATATGAAATATACCAAGCCCCCTACCGTGCGAGACCTCAAACTCCGAGCTAAAGAACGGGGATTGAAGGGTTATTCCCGCATGAGAAGAGCCGAGCTGATCACCTTGCTGGAAGACACCAGGCCAGTCGAGTTGAGATTTGTGCCAACGGAGCACGCCGCGGTAAGTATCTCCGGGTTGATAATGACGGTTGATTCCAATATTGATACCGGTACAGTCAAACCCCCCATTGCTAGTAAACTCCGCGAAGAACTAGGCGACTTGAAAAGCATCAAGTACCAACTAACGATGAAAATGGAGCTCCAAAAGCAGAATACGGACGGTAGTACTGAGTACGCTGCACCTTATTTCAGAGGCAAACAGGAAGCCCTAACCCAACCAGAATTGATTGAATCCTCCATCGACGCATCGCTGCAGAAAATACAAGAGTCGTTGGAGAGATATACCCATATGGGCTCTGGATGGGTGGTAGACAAAATCAACACCATTTATCTCGACATAGCTTAACTACATGCCACTCAAAGGTGGGTCGCACATACCGTGCCCAAGCATTTCAAGGTCAAAAGGCCCCTCGCTAACCCCAAAACCCAAGGCGATGATGTTAACGACACAGCGCGGTGGTGGCGGTCATAGCTGCTACGCATGAACCAAGGGTAATCCGGCAGGCGCTCCAGCTATCCATCGATCGAAGAATCCAGGTTCGACTTCACGGGTGTAGAACGCTTAACACCCATCTCCTACTGGGCGCAATTCGAAAAGCAAAACAAGGTGGCCATCAACGTGTTCGCCAATGGGCTTACAAAACCATCGCGGCATAGGATAAGCCCTGTGGACGATAAAACCGTGCGTAGAACCAATATATTCCTCATCGAAAAAGACGGCCAGTATCACTACACGGCAATAAAAAATCTGAGCCGACTGTTGCACGATCAATCGATGCACAGAGAAAAGAAACACTTCTGCGAACGATGTCTGCACGGTTTTACGCGAGCCGACCTGCTGCAAGCGCACCAGGGGGATTGCCTAGGTGTAGGAGAGACGGCGATCCGAATTGACATGCCTAAGGAAGGCGACAACATCTTGAAATTCACCAACCACAAACATCAGATGCCTGTGCCTTACATGATCTACGCAGACTTCGAAGCCCTCATCAAACGGGTCGACCACGACGTGCCCAACACTGAGCAAAGTTTTACGCAAAGACCCAAGAACACCAAGCCTGCGGGTTCGGGTACGTGGTCGTCCGATGCGATGGACAAACGAATGCTCCAGTCATCTACCGAGGTCCTGGCGCGGCCGAACGATTCCTGATGTGTTTGCAACAGGAAGAGAAAATCATTAGGAAAAGGCTGTACACCGCTGCCCCCATGCGCATGACGCCGAAGGACCAAGTCGCCCACAAGCGTGCTGAGAATTGCCACATATGTCAGGGGCTGCTGAATGGGGATGTTGTGAGAGATCACTGCCACATCACCGGCCGGTACCGAGGTGCCGCCCATAACGCGTGCAATCTCCAGCTTAGAATCAACCCTAAAACAATCAACATCCCCGTGGTCTTCCACAATCTGAGAGGGTACGATGCCCACCTGATCATGCAGGCCATCTCGAAGGTCGACGGTGATATCAAGTGCATCCCCAACAACATGGAAAAATACATCTCGTTCTCGCTCAACGGTCTGAGATTCATTGACAGCGCTCAGTTCCTCCTGTCATCGCTCGATAGTTTGGTCAAAGCCAATGACACCTTCCCCATCACTGATCGATACACCAATGCCGAGACTCGGCCCCTGCTGATGAGGAAGGGTGTGTACCCATACGAGTACATGGATGATTGGTCTAAGTTCGATGAGACCCGATTACCTCCCATCGGTCGATTTTACAGCAGCCTGACCGAATCCCATATCTCCCAAGACGATTACGACCACGCGCAGAACGTGTGGGAGAAACTGGGATGTAAGAATCTGGGTGACTACCACGACCTGTACTTGAGAACGGACGTGCTCCTGCTAGCCGATGTGTTCGAGACATTTAGGAGGACGTGTTTGAAACAGTATCAACTCGACCCTGCATGGTACTACACCAGCCCCGGTCTATCGTGGGATGCGCTGCTGAAGAAAACCGGAGTTAAGCTGGAATTGCTCACGGATTACGACATGCACCTGTTCATCGAAAAAGGATTGCGAGGTGGGATTTCCATGGCCGCCAAACGGTACGCAAGAGCCAACAATAAGTACGTGGAAGGCTACGACTCTAGCAAACCCACCAATCATCTCCTCTACCTCGACGCCAACAACCTGTACGGCTGGGCTATGAGTCAGTCTCTGCCTACTGGTGGGTTTGAGTGGTTGGACGATGAGATCGATATCACGAGCATCGCGCCGGATTCGGGGAAGGGTTACATCCTCGAAGTGGATCTGGAGTATCCCGAGGCATTGCACGCTGCTCACAACAGCTACCCGCTGGCCCCCGAACGGTTGATGGTCTGCCGAGACTGGATGTCCGACTATCAGCGGGACTTGTTGGGTGAGAACACCCTGGCTCGGGTGGAAAAACTCGTCCCGAACTTGATGAACAAGACCAAGTATGTCGTGCACTATCGCAACCTGCAGCTGTACCTATCGTTGGGTATGAAACTGACCAAAATTCATAGGGTGCTGAAGTTTGACCAAAGTCCTTGGATGGAGCCCTACATCAGAATGAACACGGACCTGCGAAAGCTGGCCACCAGTGACTTCGAGAAGAACTTGTATAAGCTCATGAACAACTCGGTGTTTGGTAAGACGATGGAGAACCTGAGAAAACGGGTGACGGTCAAACTCGTACGATCGCAGCAGGAGGAAAAACTCAGGAAACTGATCGCTAGCCCGCCTTCAACCGAAGCAAGCTATTCGATAACGACTTGGCGGCGCTGCACATGAACAAAAGTCACATCAAGCTCAACCGACCCGCCTACGTGGGATGAGCATTCTCGACCTGTCCAAACATCTCATGTATGATTTCTACTACAACCAGCTCAAGAAGCAATACGGTGATCGATGTGGGCTGCTGTACACGGACACAGATTCCTTGTTGCTAGATATACACACCGAGGACGTGTATGAGGACATGGCAAAACACATACACCTGTACGACACCAGCGACTACCCCAAGGACCATGCCCTACACAACACGATCAACAAAAAGGTCCTTGGCAAGATGAAGGACGAATGCGCGGGCACACCCATCGCCGAATACGTCGGCTTGAGGCCTAAGATGTACTCCATCTTGAAAGCTGACAAGGGTGAGATCCGAAAGGCAAAAGGGGTCAAGAAATACGTGGTGAAACAACACATCAAGCACGTCCTCTTCAAACAAGCTCTGTTCAAGAATAAGACGTTCAAACACCGAATGAATGCGTTGAGAAGCGACAAACACAACATCTACGGCATCACCCTCAACAAGACGTCGCTGTCGCCCATGGACACCAAACGGTGGATCGCCGCCGACGGCGTCACGACTTACGCGTATGGGCACACGCTCATAAACCACTGAGTGGTTGGCCTGGGCTGTGCATCGAATGGTGTCTCTGCTCAAAGCGGAATTGGTATATAATGACACTCTTAGTTGGCCTGTCACAGAATCCCATTCTATGACTGGGGTAACTGGTGGCTGCTTAGCATCCGGCACCGTCTGCGGCTTGGGGACGTATTGCAGTCCTCGTTCCCGCCCGGGGGTTGCCGAAACTCATGGTACCCTACAGATTTTAAGGCTCCTATAGGGGTCTGGGATGTGCATCGAATGGTGTCTCTGCTCGAAATCGTTAATTTATACTGGGGGCTGGAAGCGGAATAGATATATAATGACGCTCTTAATCGGCCTGTCACAGAACCCCATTCCCTATACTACTGTACAAGGAATGTTGCTTATCACATTCGAATAGCAAATGTCCGTGTACAGCGACATTTTCCAGTTGATTATCAGTACTTTCAACATTCAAACATTTCTTTAAAATATATTACAAGGCAATAAGAAGGTTGAGCTTCAGTTCACATGTTGAAAGCAAGGAGGGTAATTCATAAGTTGATGATTGTTCAATAATTAACCAACTGGTAAACTAAATTGACTGTTCTCCGTTATCAAGCTCTGCGGTTTGTCATCAAACTCTGATGGGCCTCACGTAAGATGTACACACTCATTGAATTGAATCAATATTTAAATGGCGTATCTTGGTTACACTGACCTTAAGACTCTCGCGATTTACAGAACATTCAATAATTATCAGAGTCTAAAAGCACCCCTAAAGTAGAATCTAGTTCTCAACTGACTGTTTACGCAACACTTTGACAGCGCGTTCCGCTTCGAAGTGTTTTTTCTCTGTAACGTGTCTCTCCAAGCTGCCAAGCTCTGCAAGGAATTAATGTTATAAAGTCCAAGTCATTTCTTTATTAATGCATATTTACTGACTATTTGTTCGGTATCTATCATCCGTTGGGCATCAGCTCAACAGAGCCATTCAAGAACATTGTTTCTAAAGTTAGTTTATCTGAATCGTGGGATTCATTTTCCCCTTTACATCAGCTGTACGCAGACTGTGAGTAGGTGCATAACGAATCAGGAACTAATCTTAAATAATAAAAAATTCCTGAAATAGCTGGGTGGTATTTGTCTATTGTTTTTCTTCTGGAAGAAATTTTTTGACATTCGGTAATATTCAGTACACATGGAAAATAAGACTGATTCGTGAAAACCAGTGGTTAATAACACGAGCAGCAATCTAGTTGATCCTCCTCAGGTGGTGGTTGTAACAAGCAAAGAATGCTGAGAATAAGGCTCAAGATGAATGTCCTGGAGAACTGAACATTGTTCTACTAATATGTTTTGCCGTTCCCGTTTGTTATTCACATTGTTGTTTTTGTTCTGTATTTTAGGAATCACAAATTACCATTTTATGATGACGACGACGACTATGATGATGATGATGACGATGATGATGATGACTAGACATCACAAACTGATTTGGAAACATCCAAAAACAAAATAAACCACAACAAACTTCTAAATCTAATTATTGATTCCTTCAATGCAACATAAACATTTGGACAGAAAGGACAGAACTTGGGACCAGCAAAATAATTCATCAATCAAAATAGGATGTTCAGAACTGACGGAAAACAATTTTACACACAAACACAGACCACAACTGATGAGAAAAGACCAGGTTTCCAGAACTTGGAAGGAGTTGTTATTTATGCCAAGCTACAGGAGCAGACATACGTACAGGATTGCAATGACAGTGTTCATAACAAAATACGTGGATAAAGAAGTATTTCAAACAACTATTGTAAACAGTACCCTGGTTGGTGTCCAGTGATCGATTTCTATAATCTGTTTCCTTTAATTGTAAGTTGTAATTTAAAACGAAATTAGCGCTGAAATGAAAACCTTATTTTGTAAAGAGCGCACGTTGACTCCCAAGATCAGTTGCTGCTACTGTTGAGCTTAAAACAAACAGATACAACACATTTCCATTCTTAATTTGTTCATGCTGTTTGGCTCTTTGATGTTCTGTACAAACGCTGTATTACCGCTGGGAAAGCAATTTGTAGTGTGCCTGTCTTTTGCAAACAAACTAGCATGGATACTACTTCAAGCATGCACTTTACACAGATCACCTTCGGTTAGATCCATCAAAATAGTCTTAGAGTATTCTGGTTACGAACACCTTTTCTATGCCCCATCATGTTGACATCATGGTCGATTGTGAGGATCGAGTAAAAGGTTTGTAGTGTGTCATGTATCAGAGATACCAGGTGGGGCCTTGGAATAGCCTAGTGGTTAAAGCGTTCGCTCGTCACGCCAAAGGGACGGGTTCGCTTCTCTACATGGGTACATGAAGACCATTTTCATGGTGTCCCCTGCCAGGATACTGCTGCAATATCGGTAAAAGCGGCGTTAAACCTGACTCACTCCCTCCGTGTTGCAGTTTACCCTGGAAACCCCACTCAGCACAAGGCAGGGTAATAACAAGTGCCATCTCTTTAAGTGTTTTCTTTTATGAGGTCGGGGAAAGAAACACGGACCTTCCACTCTCCATTCGGTCTATTCATTTGACCACATGGAAGACTGGTTATATGGCTGCGGTCTGTAAATAATCGAGTTTGAACACAACATTCCAGTGATTGACAGCATGAGCATCGATATACACAACTGGGATACGATGAAATATGTTAACCAAGTCAGCGAACCTGACCACCCGATCCCGTTAGTCGCCTCTTACGACAAGCATGAGTTACTGAAGATAGGAACACAGGTATCCAAAATCATGACTGTTGAATTCGCGACACTGACGGTGCACAGAAATTGAATGTTCTTCCAGAAGGACAACGAGTGACAATGACAAGGGATAGTATGAGCATCGTTTACACGACTGGGATACGATGAAATATGTTAACCACGTCAAGTCACCCGATCCCGTTAGTCGCCTCTTAGCCTGACCAGAATCCTAACCATTCTTTAAGAGGTGAGTGAGTGAGGAGGAGTGGAGTGAGTGAGTGAAGTGAGTGAGTGTGGTGAGTGGAGCGGAGTGAGTGAAGTCACGGAGTGAGTGATGAGTGGAGGAGTGGAAAAACAGCCTTACCTGCCAACCCTTTTTAGGTTTCATTTTTCTTCGTGGATAATCAGTTTTACAATCTACTCACAAAGTGATCAACCGCCTGGAGGAACTTTACACAAAGATACCTAATTAGAAATTTAACGCACAGTCGCCCGGAATCGATTTTCATCGTTTACCGAAATTCGTCGGCTCAAGCATAAGATATATGTGCTTCGAAAAATCTATTCCCACTTAAAACAAGTCAAATCCTATTTGTCATTCCTTCTCTGTTCTTTTGTTTCTCTATACGAAAAAAGTCGTACACCACAAACATCTAAGGCGAGGTGGCATATTTCACGCCATGGTGGATCTTGGCGTATTATTCCACAAATCGATTGAGAGGCTATTCTCGTAAATACAAACACTGATTAATACGAACTATGATCATGAACGAGTTTTCTCAGTGCTGACTGTATGTGACTTCATCGTGCTTCGTTGTTTTATTTTTTATCAAACAAAAACTATATATTTAAAAAATAATAATTATAAAAATAGGTTGTCTTGTGTCATCTCATCAAAATGCTGCCTCAGTGAAGTTTCTCAGGAATGTTGTAGAGTTGATATTTCATACCCATTTCTTTTCTTAGCATTCAAGAATAATGTCCAGAAAAACTTACTCAAAACTGACCTTTATCAAGCTTGATATATATTACATGTGCAGGGGCCACCAGCCCATTATACAGGTACAGAACATGTAAAAAACAAATGTTTGAGAGGAGCGCTGCTGACAAACATGACTAAATATTACATTGACAGTATATGGTATAGGCAATCTATACACGATGTTGCTAAGCAACAGTTTTTTCTTTGAGAAAGGAATTACGTTTTTTCAAAGCGAGAAACACGTATTTTGCAAGTTTTTTACAGACGTTAAATAATAAAACCATTTTACCAAGAGTTGAGAACATGTAATAACATTGTCTAATAAGACTGGAGCGCAAATCTAAATAAAATGGACCTGTGAAGATCCGAGTTAGAATTGGTCTTCAAGTAATCCATGTCCTAACGACACAGCTGTGATCCACAAAACAAGATCCATTCTAAACTTCACCCCTCGGGAAGAGGCGCAGCTGAGCTGCTGACCACAAGAAACAGTGCATATGACAGACCTTTTCTACGGCCTGTCAATCGTGGCGCTCTCTGAACAGATGTACTGAAACTCAAGCTTCCCTGCTGGCTTACTGACAAGCACAAGACAAATGGCATGTGCCCGATCAAGAACCAAGGGTCCAAATAATGATCTCTATCCTTTCGATTGACCACTTAGTTACCACTACCGGAATTAATAGTCTCTCTGTCGGATATGGCTGACAGTTGCCAAAGGTTCAAGGGAGCATGATGACTTTAATCCTAAAGGATGCTTTTAGAATTACTTCAGAGAAACATTTTCGGTTTATTGTTCCTTCGGGGGAGACCTCGTCTCTCATATTTATTCATAAATGCATGCAGTCTGATGCAGTGAATAGAAATATAGGAAAATAACTGAATGAATCCACACGCTCCCGTGAAGTATCGTGATGCGGAAATGAAAATGTAAATCAGATTATTTGCCTTATCATCGCCCTTTTTAAGCTGGTGGGCGTTTCTTTGTTGGTGTGTAAGTACATTCACAGGAAAGGATGCTCTGAGATTCAATCTAATTTTTAAGACTTTCAAGAAATGGAGTCGATAATTTGGGAAGAGGTGTAAGTTATTTTGGCATCATTCGATAACCAATACGTGTCCTTAGTGGAAGGATGGAATGACTGAGTAAATGTTTGTACCACATTTAGAAAAAGTTCAGGTATGTCACAGTGAGGACGGAAGGCGGTGGGTAGCCTAGTGGTTTAAGTGTTAGCTCGTCACGCCGAAGACCCGGGTTCGATTCCCCATGGTTACAATGAATGAAGCCCATTTCTGATGTCCCCGCCGTGATATTGCTGGAATATTGCTAAAATTGGCGTAAACCATATTACTCACTCACAGCGACACCAGAAATGGTTTCCACACGTTGTAGCCATGTGAGTAATCAAATGAATTCGTGGTGGTGAGCTTTAACAACTTAACTCCCTAATGCCCATTCAAGGGGCGATTTCTGGATATTTTTCACTCTTGTACAAATTGTACTGATGCAATTGTTCGTTGTTAAAAAATATGTCGTTCTAAAGGTGAGTTGAAATGGGGTTTAACGTCGCACATAAGAATATTTGTGGCATTTCTGCCTCGTGACTACGCTCGTGCTATATGTGTATGTGTATGTATTGCTGCTTGTACTAGCCCATTCTAAGCTGGTTTTGAAAGTGCGAGTCTCACTAAGATACCATGCCACAAAGTTAAGCATCAATACCCCACTCAGACAGATTATACTGACTCCAAGCCGACCAGTCCTGTCCTTTTCGCACCTGTGTGTTAACGTCGTTTGGCATGATGCGGCCGGGAATCGAACCCGTGAACTTCCGCTTCTCCTGCCGACGCTCTAAACCACTACATAACGGATCGGGTGGTCAGGCTCACTGGCTTGGTTCGATTACATATGTCATCAGTTCCCAGCTGCGCATATCGATACTCATGCTGCTCGATCACTGGATTGTCTGGTCCAACTCGATTATTTATAGACCCCCGACATACAGCTGGAATATTGCTGAGTGCGGCGTAAAACTAAACTCACTCCTCTCACTCTTTGACGCTGCACTCTTATATTGAATGACATTTCAAGATTATCGGTCCCTATATAATTTGATTTAATAACTGCTGGTAATTGGCATGTGATGAAAAGATATGCCGGATTTAGATATCTCTTTCAAATACATAACATTTGTTCTTTTTGTTTCTAACGCAGAGAAACGACTGTAAAAAATGGAATGAACGTCGATATTGTTTTCAATATGTCAAGCAACGTATTGACCTACAAAAATCACTGGAAATGTTAGTTTAGATTTGTAGCGGGATTAAAACTGCAACAATATGGAAATATCAGTGTGTCTGGAATAATTTTGACGCATTTTTAAAGATAATACCACGGTGTTTCTTTGCAAAGTATTATTTGCATTTAATCAGTTGTATAGTTCTTGCTAACGTCACGTCCTTTAATCAGCAAGGACAAAGATCTCCTTTTGAGCAAAGGCTAAACTGGCTGAAATGGAAGAAGGGACTGGCTGGCAGCCAAGAAAGCAAATGTCATTTAATATATATCAGCCAAGGCCCGCTGAAGATCCAGGTTAAAATTGATCTTCAGCAACCCATGCTTGATGTAAGAAGGCGACTAACGGGATCGGGTGGTCAGGCTCGCTGGACTTGGCTGACACATGTCATTGTATACCAATTGTAGATCGATGCATGCTGTTGATCACTGGATTGTCTGGTCCAGAGACGAATA